>NC_061876.1:6671666-6974696 GCF_905147765.1 Vanessa atalanta | reverse complement strand
ATGTTAATATAGGACTGAAAAATTATCGAAAGAACGAATAATAAAAATGTGAAATTTTCGAACAAACTTATTTACACGCAATTTAAGACAAAGTAAAACACCACCTGCTAAATTAGTTCAATAACCTGTAAAATCGGCAAACTGCTCCCCCTCTAAATAATATAATTTAATAGTTTAGTGAATGAATTTTTCGGCAACATTTGACTTAATTTAGCCGTATGTTATTGACGCTAGTATTTATGTTACAATATGTAATATAAATTAATGAAATGAAAAAAGAAAGCCTGTGGCTATGTTAATGAATGTATTTGTTTGGTCTTAAAACGCCATATTATATTATTAGGGGTATAATTTAATGAGTTGACGTCACAGGTACATTTTATATGTACACTGTAAATATGTTTATAAGACTAAATAATAAAGAGTCTTGGTTGCATACAAAGAGGAAATTATCATCTGTATGGCAGTTTTAAAATGAACTTTTACTTTAAACATATTAATTTTAAAAAGGTCATTAAATTGTTTATTGACATATTTTAATATTAACTACCTTCATTTGAAATCGATGGCAAGAACGTGTCCGCCGGTGGACTGGGCGTGCTCGCAGGCCAGACACGAAGCGCGCGACCAGCTACTATAGCGGCTCCTAGTGCGGTACTCTCCATCATCAATGGGCGAATCTAAAACATAATGAATTAATTCCTGTATTTTAAGCCATCATAATGGACAGTTAAAAATTTTATATAATTGAGCAGCGAGTATTTTAGTAATTCCTAATAAACAATACTTAACAGTACAAAAGATACAGTTGGTAATATTGTTGCAGAACTATCGATATTATCCCTGTTATCAATAGTATTATTAGCTCATAAGGAGCTATCCATAACATCGATAGTATTGGGACGTCACAATAATATTAAGAGACTATCGAGACTATTGTTTACACCTTAACTATTGATAGACAATTGAATGTCTCTTAATATGCAATACTAGTTGGTATAAGTAAAGTGCGTACCACGGCCACGCCGAGCGTGTCGGCTTGCATCTGCATGAGCGTCGCGTTCTGCGCCATGCCGCCGTCGGCCAACAGGCGCCGCAGCGGCGCGCAGTCGACCGCCATGGCGTCGCCCACCGCCCGCACCTGCTGGCACACCGCCTCCAGCGCCGCGCGCACCACGTGCGGCCGGCGCGTCTTACTGCTTATGCCGCACATAACGCTGCGCGGAAACAGAGACTAGTGACATTAAAGAAGATCCATTTTTAAATATTTTGAAGTTATATATGTTATAAGTTAAGATATGTTGAAGATAAAAACAGCTACTACTTGGTGTTATGTAGTAGTAGTATTTGCATAACATACTCGTCTGAGTAGGTTAATTACATATTCAAAACTCCACTAAACAGCAAAACTTAGTATTGTTGTGTTTCATGAATGTATATGAGGGACATAACATCTTAGTTCGAAAGATTGGTGGCGCATTGGCGATGTAAGGTATGGTTAATACTCGCAACACCAAAGTCTATGAGAAACTTTGACTACTTACAAGTAGGTGGCTGCATTCACCAAGGTGTCTGCCTACTTGAAATAAAAAACAAAAAATATTCCTACTCATTAAAATCAGCGAAACTTGGTATAAAATTTATGGTTTCTTATCTATAAAAATAGAAATTTACCCTCTTGCATCTTTTCTCCAATGCGGTGAGTATAATCCATTAAATGCCGGTACGAAACAAATGCTACCTTCTTCATCATCAGTCACTTGGGAGGCATGGTACTCAGTGTCAGACACATCATTTAATATTCCCAAGCTATCTTGCAACCACTGTAATGTGTCGCCTAAATAATTTTATATAAAGTTAATAACACAAGTAACAACATCAAAATTACTGTTGTGAATTATGAGAAAGTGTATCTATATTCTATGGATACTGGTTATTTCAAAAAGTAGCCATGATTTTAATAGTAGTACAAAAAGCACTAACTATTGCTAATTCATGGTTAAAATTAAAGATGAAAGATAAACAAAATCATTAATGACATTGTTGTTAAAAAAATAAATGTTTTTGCTAAATTAAATAGAGCTGAACCTAAGTATATATAATTTTATGTTTAGGTAATCAATGGATTAATATTGTACCTGCTATAGCTACTGATCCTTCCAATGCATATATAGGTGGTTCATTTGGTCCAAGTTTATATGCTACCGTTGTGAGTAGTCCATTTTGAGAGTGCACTATAGATTCTCCTGAAATAATTTAATTTCAATAAAAAAAATTCACTTAGTTTGAAATATGTGTTCGGTTTATGTTTAATCTTATTTTATCTTTAGAATATTGTTTTAGTAACATTATGTGTTACTGGATATTTTGGTTGCATTGCAAAAGCTTTTCAAGGTGTGATCCTTTCAGTGCCCTTGCTTTGCTCGAGTCATATAGTTATCTATACTATATTTATATATTGATTTTCTTATTCTGGCTGTTTGTCTTATATCTTAAGGACTTAACTAAAAGATATATAGAGACAAAAATATTTCTATATTTTTCATAAAAAATAATACGTTTTCTTGCCATTGCAAAAAAAAATTATATCTAAATATTAAAAGTAAAGGCAAACATTACAAAAAATAAACAATATAGATTGCATAAAAAAAAGGCATATATATTAATTACCTGTATTATAGAGCAGAAAGCACCCAGTACCATAGGTGCATTTGACTTGCCCAAAATTCATACAATTTTGACCAACTAATGCTGCTTGCTGATCACCTAAGCACTGCAAGTATAATTATAAAATTCTAAACTACAAATGAAGTATATAAAATTTTACTAAGTAATTTTTTTTAAAAAATAATACATGTTTACTACAAGATTTTACCCCAATAGAACGCTATACAGCAATTTATTGAGGAAAAACTGCTTTATAAAATGAGCTCTAAAACTGTTTCTTCTGAAAAAAATTTGTAGCTAATTAATTTAACTTAATAGCTCACAAAAAAACCTAAACTTTTATAAAAACTTATGAAACTGTTAAAATACGATATTTTTTAACGTAATATAAGATTGCTTAAAAAAAAAAATTACCCCAGCAATTGGTGTGCCAAGCAAAGCTCCAGTAGATATATATCCATAAATTTCAGCTGAACTTTTAATCTTTGGTAGTATCTCTATGGGAATATCAAAAAAGCGCAATAGACCCTTATCCCACTTTAAGCTTTTGAGTGACATTAGTTGTGTGCGAGATGCATTTGTAACATCTGTTGCATGTACTCCTCCTCGAGACCCACCTGTGAGATTCTGAACAAATTTAATAGTTAAGCTTTTGACACAAATATAAAATTATATTTATAGAATATTTTTTTAATATAAATATATCTTTATAAATTTTTTTATTTCTGTAGCACCAATAATCTGTAATAAATTTATTTTCATAGCTAAAACTATTAATTATTCTTATTTATAATTATGAAGGATTAATTAATGATTAATCAAAAGATTTATTGTTTTCCAAACTAGAAACATGAGAAAGGTATTGAAGAGCTTTTAATAAAGAACTTACCCAAATTAACCAGGAATCTACAGTGCCTGCCATACACTCCCCTTCTATCACTGCTTGCTTGATAGCAGTAACATTCTCTAATAACCATTTTAGCTTTACCGATGAGAAGTATGTTGATAGAGGAAGCCCGCTAGTCTGTGTAACGGCATTTGTGCATTGTGCTCCCTTGGTTTTAATTAAATCATCAACAATTTTAGATGTTCTAACATCTAACCATACTGCAATTAATAATAGTTAGTAAATTTCGTTTTCATTATTTTCCATAATATATATATGTATATATATATTTTATTTACTTACCAATGGCACTATATAATGGCTCTCCTGTTGTAGAATTCCATACAATTGTTGTTTCTCTTTGGTTTGTAATGCCAATACCCACAACATCTTCAGGATTAATATCAAGTTTTCTTAAATTATCTATTGTGACCTATTTTACAATTATAACAAATGTTTAACATACTCTTAAATATTGAATAATATTATTAATGAATGTCATGTCGATAAGAAATTAAAATTTTACTAATCAAGACAAGTTACTTTTTTACAATATATACACTAAATTGAAATCTTATTTATTCGTTTTAACATAGTTACATACCTCAATACATTCCAAAACTGCACTTAAAATTTCTAATGCATCTTGTTCAACCCATCCTTCTTGTGGACTGAATCTTTTCAGTGAGACTTGATGGTATGTTAGTACTTCAGAAGTATTTGCAGCAAATACCTAAAAAGTTTATTTAATTCACGTATTTTGTAGTACTAGTAAAATAATAAAATATTACAACAAATCTTACCAAGAACTTGACATTTGATGTACCTTCGTCTATAGCACCGATAAGGGGACCAAATTTGCCAAATTCCCGCATGTTACGTTAGAAAAAATAATTTCATATCTCATTATTTTAATAATAAATCAACTATCAAGGCCAATTTGAATAGAGTCCTCTCTGTAATATGTACATACTATATTCTAGTGATCTAGTTAGACCTAAAACATAAATGTCAACAATCATACTTCAAGTTCAAAATAGGTAATAAAATAAGGAATAACACTCTCTGAATTCAATGAAATCTGTAGCAGCATATTATTTAGTTATGTTTTGTTCATATTGATATATAGTTTAACTTCTATAAGTTTTAGACATTAAATAAATAAAGTATAATATCTTTTACGTTTAATTTAAAATTGAGTTGAGGTCTAAATTATAAAGACAATTGTAGTTTATATTAAATTGGTCCTGTTTTCTTTAAGTTTAACTGCTTACTATTTTCGTTTGCCAGTTACCACTGCAATATAAATTCGAAAAAACAAAACTCATTACTCAAAATCTAAATCATCTGACTTCATTGTTATCTATAAAACCAATTGTTTTTGAGAAAATGTACAGTGCTGCCAATAAAGATATTCTTTTTAATATTTATTAAAAAGAATATTTTTATGCATAAGTGAAATATGATTTAATTCAATTAAAATTGAGTATGTTATAAGTTAACATTATATTTTATATAAGAATAAATTCTTGTTCTTGTTTCTCACGTTCAAACATCCAGCACCAGTCATGGCTGAAGCCGAAATTGCAAATGAATCTTAATGAAAAACCTTTATATGGGGCTTTATAAGTTAGATCGTGTCTGATTAAATAAGGAGTTAATCTCAAGTTAGGCCATCTAATTACGCAGGACATAATACTAGAGTGCACAAGCGCACTCTTTATTCTGTCACTTTTAGAATTCAATGGAACTTAATCATATTTTAGTGTAATCTGATCTAACCAAAGAGATTTCAAGGGCAGGATTAACGGATTTATATCATTTCCAAGGCAGTAGGCACGGAAGTACCATTGACTTGATTTCGCGGTAGAAAATATCTTACCTTTTTATCCATCCGAACTTGGAATTGAACCTAGTCTCTGTGGATTTCTAACTTCACAAGCTAGCTACTAAATCAACGATGCATCTTATCAATATTTAATAAGAAATTACTGAATGATCTTCTGTATGTCAATAAATACTGTATTATATAACCTAGATAGTTTTAAATTTAATACACCATAGGAGAAAAGGGGTTAAATATTAATTCTGATGTAAGTAGAGAGATTTAATTGCTTAGATTATATATTAGATTAGATTAATTTTGTTTGATTGCTTGTTGTAGTTAGGAGAATAAAATAACAATAAACACAAAAACGTTTAGGCAATGTCAACTATAGCGAGTCAGTTTGTAATGGTCTTTTCTTTTCAAAAATAAGGTCGAATACTAGGCTGTAGGGCAAACATTTTTGCTAACTTACTAAAATAAAAAATAAGAGAAATGTAAATTTTAAATTGTCATTTTTGACAATTTCAACAAATTCTTAAATCAATAAATGGTAATAAAACCCGAGCCTTTGTTTACATATTGAATCTAAAAAGTGTTCTATATAATAATAACAATAACCTTATTCTTATAATATAAGGACCAATATCTGGTAGATTAATGTTATTATATGCAGCCGAGGCCCTAGAGCTGAATTACAGATTTTTAAAACATCAAAGATGACAAGAAAAATTGAATTTGTTTTATATGAGGATGGTACAAAACTTGAAAAAATTGAAAAAGAAACATCTGTAGACCCATTTCAACTAATGAAATCGTTAGAAGAGTTCCGGCAAACAGTTAATTTAACATTAACTAAAAAAATTGAAGATGGAGGATGTCTAGGTATTATCGATATTACTTATATTCCTCTATGAAATGTATTTAGTTTTATAAGGCTTAAATTTCTCTTAATAATTGCAATTATTTTTTATTTTTGAACATGATTTCCGTAATATTCTGAAAATAATATTAAAGATTTTTGTCTGAAGTAGAAACATCTATACATATTCCATGATAAGATTTTAAATTAACATGGTTATTTTTATTGCTTTAAGTATTTGAAACGGGATATTTACCATGTTTTTTATTTTTGTTTGGTGGAGCTTGATATTTCGACATTATCTACAAATGTCTTGTTTACAAGCTCCACCAAATAAAAATAAAAAAAACATGGTAAATAACTCGGTTCAAATACTTATAGTAGTATTCAATGATACTAAGAAATTATATCATTGTACCAAAAGGTATTTTTAATAATAAACAACAAATAAAAAATAAAATTACTACCTTATTTGGAACAATAAATAATACACAATAATATGTATATTTTTGATCTATATTTCAGAGGACTATATTGAAGATGATGTTGACAGTAGTGATGGAGAAGAGGAACTGGTTCAGCAAATCAGTCCAAAAAAGAGAAAAGTGTGATTTTGTTTTTAATATGGACTTAGAAAATTAGCTATTATATATTTTTGTTACTATTTTTGAATTAAAATGAGTTGGTGAGTATGTGTGTGAGATAGGTAGGTATCGGATATAACATATGGAAATGTATAGAAATTTTAAAGATATGTTTATAAAAAAAGTATGAAAAGGGTATTTTAAATAAAATAAACTATTTAGATCTATTCTGTATTTATTCATTTTTAACCGGCTTCAAAACCTTATTTACAATTAAAACATTATTTATGTACATTTTAGTCAATGTTCTCTTAACATCGGTTCAGGTGGAAATATCTACTAAGAGCAATGTGTTTTTTTTGGTACTAAGATTAACTAATAATTAAAATTAAATTGTATATAACAATAAGCTTCTATTAAAATACATATTTTTTTAAGAATAAATAATTTATCTAAAAGCCTAAAGTAATGAAAACTATTGTTTGGAATGTTCTTGATCACAGCAACATTTTACTAACATTTAATAAAAATGGTCATAATTCTAATACAACAATATTTGAAGAAATAAATGTGCTCCTGACTTAAAAATTTAATAATAAATTTAGTCAAGTATAACTAAACTATTTAGTTCAATAATAAAATTAAGTAATGCAATAAATAAATATGTAATTATAATTATCTGAAAGCTGAAATAAATTGAAGTTAAAAAAATTAAGTATGATTATTACATTTATTTAAGGAAAGTAGGTATGCAAGTATAATTTTAGATACTACACATTATAAGTCCACATTTTTATTAAATAATAAAAGAAAGCTACAGGGTCTTGTTATAAGTAGAGCTGTTTATATAAGTAGGTAATATATCGTACACTTAGGAGTAGAGAACCAGCTCTTTAGGTTGACTTAGCCAATAGCACACGAATAATTTATCACCATATTTAAATCATATTTATTGAAAAATGACTGTAACAATATGAGAAAACAAGTTATTTTTAATATTATAATCATGGAATGTTCATCACTATTATTAGTTAATTCATATTAACAACCAAGACATGTAGAGGAATCAAAAGGAGGTAATATTGCTTTAATTAATATAAGTAAAAATTAAAATGGTTGTTATTTAAGTTACATTTGCATTTCAATATTTATATTGAATGCGTTAATTTAAAAATCGCATAAATAAAAAAATATAATGGAATACAAACTAGCCACTCATTTATATTATAGCAATCAACAGATCTTTTAAAACTCAACTGAAGTACATACTTACCCTTCGCCTTTGAGTGTTGAAACGTACACCACTATTACAAAATCATATCTACATATTATGTAGTTTGAGGTCAGGCCGTCGAGCACATTTGTTGATAAAAATGATAGTGATAATTACAATCTTACTTTATCAAATTTTTGTTTTATTTATTTTTGGTAGCTCTTTAAAATACTCAGGCGTACACTACACAATATATAGTTAAAGTCATAACATTACTTATTGTCTTCAGTATCTATATTGAACTTAGTCGAGGACTAGTTGATTGTTGCCTTGTCGTCAGGAGGTTCAGAGTCTGAGCAGCATAAATCACAACCAGTAACACCGCAGTCGCACAAAGACGTTGGTCGAATTGAATTGCGGAATTTCTAAAACGAAAAAGTAAAAATGGGCTATTTTTTAAATTTGATTGTTAAAAGTTAAATTATTATTAATTCCTGAAATTGACCAATTTCATTGGAATAGGTTTCTTGGAATCTACGAGAGAAGTAGCCAGGTTAGTTATTCTCTAACCTATTTAATTAAACAAAAAAAAATGTGACTTTTAACTTGTTTCAGAATAAGTACATATATATCGCATAAATTTGTTATTTTTATCTTTAATAATTCTAAGTAATAACGCGTCTGATTAAATTTTAGAAAAATAACAATTAGTACATACTTCTCTAAAGCTATTTCCAGGTGCTCTGATGATAACTGCTATCGCATATACAGGTATACACAGTAGGGACACTGAGGCAATAAACCAGCCGAGCACTTGAGCCCAAGTTGGGTACTGGTATTGACGATAAGTAGGAGGCGTGTAGTCCACCAGACTGGCCACCCATAAAGCCAAGAGTAAGGCTGGTGCGGCTATAAGCCAGCAGAATCGAAAGTACAATGACGGTCGCTGACCTGAGTAAGAAAAGGAGAATCTAAGACATCAATCATATACACATATGTATACCATACAATATCCATATTTTTCATATAATTCTCCATTTAATTCTATAAATGTACGTATTTTAGGTTTCATTTGGATACAATACCCACAATAAAAAAACTATCAAAGCTAAACCTTATTTAAAATAATAGCATTTTTTTAAATTAGAAGCGGTAATACTCGGGCAATCGTTATTAATAGCGCAACGTTACAAAATATTAACAAAATTACTTTTAAAGAGTATAAATTAAATAAATTACCAGTCATTTGTTTGATGTTTCGAGATAGTCTATCAACACCGTAGAACCAGGCTATGGCAACTACTTCGAAGAATGCGAGGTATGTTATACTGAGTGAAGCAGCATAAAAGTCCATTAGTTGGAATATGTATATGCCGCTATGTATAATATGAGGCAATCCAAAGACTAGAGAAACGGCGCAAACACACAACACCAATAGTTCATGGTAAACTAGTCGCCTTCGTATCATGTCGGGAAATCCGTCTTGTATAGAAGTTACTACAACTTCCACTATCGCAAACTGCAATATTAAATACAATTATTGATTATCATATTTAACAATGTTGTAATATTTATATCTAAAAAAATGAAGTAAACGTGCATCTCATCTCATTATTCGGTTAAGGATTTCCTTTTGAGGAAAACATCTGGAGCTTTTCATCAATTTGCACCGCCCGGTGTTATCTTTCACAATCGAGTACGAGAGGAAATGTCAGCACTTACTAAGAAAAACTTACCTGCACTTTAACCTACCATTATTGCTTACAATTCACTTGTTTAATTCATTAGGATACTATATTCATAGTTATTAAATATTATTTACATACCTGACTGTTAAGGCCTAAGCAGAGAAACATGAAGAAGAATAATACAGCCCATAATTGTGATGCTGGCATTTTTGCAATGGCTTGAGGATATACGACAAACAGTAATCCTGGACCTTAAATGAAGAAAATGTATTAAATTGAATACTAGTTCAGCTTAAGTTTACAAGAGTGTTTCGGTTTACAATTGGATCAGAATTTATTATTAAATACTTACTATCAGCAATAACAACGTTTACAGGTGTATTCTGTTCGAAAGCAATGTTCCCGATTGTAGCGAATGTAAATATCCCAACGATGAGACTGGTAACCGCATTCACCAAAGATACAGCTAATGTGTCATGTAAAAAGTTGTTATCAAAACGGTTATATGAGGCAAACATTATCATCGATCCGAAAGCAATTCCAATAGAGTTGAAAATTTGTGATGCGGCATTAACCCATGGCTTCGATTGTTTTAACAACTTCCAGTCTGGTTTAAAGAAGTATCTTAATCCTTTATCAGCTCCTTCGAGAGTTAATGACCGACCAAGGAATACTATTATTAGTAGGAATGGTAATGTTGTTGTAATGTATCGAACTTTCGCTGATGATTTTATGCTTTTCCATAGGGCAAAGTAAACAAGGACCCAAGCACATACTAAACAAGCTGCCAACTCCCACCGCATGCCACCAGGATATTCAATACCGTCACTCATGCTCAAAACTTTCTTCCTGAAATTACACGAATACAGCTAATATTATAATTTATATTTAAATATATGTTATTGAGTGAACGAAGGGGGGAAGGGCTCTATACTGTGTCCATTATGGAAGAAACGCTTGCGAACTCCGTCTGTCTCTTTCAAAATGAACGGTCAATTTGTGAATAATGTTGTATTATTTCAATTACCTATTTGTTGTCTTTCTAAATTTAATTAGCCATAGTTTTGTTAACTCTACGTGAATAAGTGCTTGAACTGATTGATTATTAATTAACACAGAGAGTCAATAAAATGAAACCAATTTTAACCAGGCACGAAACATCAATTCCGTGTAGGCAGTGCTGATTGATTTATAGTAACTTAGTACAACATATCTTTTAAACTTATTGACCAATATCTCATAAAATAATGTCGTATAAGGTCTATTTTCCTTCACCAATCATACATCAACTTCAATTTTAATACCCTTTAACCGTTCCACAACGCAATGGAGTGATAATAAAGTACCCTCATAATAAACGCGTATATGGTATGCTCTAATACCAGACGGAGTAAAGTCATTAGATTTCTTTACTCCGTGTTTCAAGATCTGCTATATTATGCACTACAAGCATTTTTTGACAATTGTAATTACATATTAGTACTACCAGTTCCGAAAACAACTTTTCTCACGGATTCTTAACGAATACCAGTGATTATTTTGACGTTGATTAATAATGTCGGATGTCAATTTAAGGACAAAATTCGTCTTTACTCCTCCTCCCATTGGAATAGACTATATGTGTGTATGTTTTTATAGGTATAAAAAAACACGATAAACTAATTAATAAAAAAATCTCAAATAGAGTTTCCAGTTTGGTTACAAATGCCTAAACAAATAAATGTATCATTTTACAAACTTACTCAAAAAATTGTTCCGTTGGGGTTTGAGAACCGTTTGGCTTGGTTATGTTATGATTTGGAACCCAACATTGGGGTGTATTCCATCGATTTGAACAACTAGCCCATGGAACTTCAGATTTAAATGATGTAAAAAAGTAATAAATTGCCCATGCAATAATTACTGCATAATACGTGGACATAAAAAAAGAGATCACCACGCTTGCTAAGCCAGCACCTGGAAAAAAACGATACAACGTTAAAAACAAAACAGTAAAGATTTGATTAAATATAGTAAGCATTCTGCATAGTGCATATTATATGTGAAGGATAATAATACAATGGTGAAATGTTAATTTAAGCTACACTCGTTGACATGAGAATGAATCATAAAAAATAAACTTTAATTTATAGTACTTTTAACTTGGTAAAAATCTCGTTAACATTAATAATATATCGGTAGATGTAGAAAAATAACTGGCAAATCGGATATCTATTGCGTTACTTAGGAGGAGAACTAATGCATGATATTTGCATCGAATACATGCCCTATATGTTTATTTGCATTTAAACAATCGTCAAATGTATAATTCGTGTCGGAATTGCCATCCTATCAGATTGTGAGAATAGTGCACTATGCATGCTTAGATAGTTAAACTCGCTTTAAAAACAACCGCCCGGCCCTACCGCCAAGGTATCAGTAGTAATATTAAAGAAAAAAATTTGACGAGGACTGTTTATAAATCCTGTTTATCGAGTCCTGGGTCCTATATATATAAATATGTTTATATAAACTGTAAGCGAGGAGGTCGTAAGTTTTAAATATATAAAACATGGACTAAATAATTCACTTTATAATGTAGAGTTTAGTTGTTGTACTTATTTTACGAATTGATAAAAGATACGAGCGATGTGATATTAAGATATTAAAGTTAATGCGTTGGATAAAGAATAAGTAAGAAGCGAAAGGAAATACGAGTGTAGGTTCCATACTCTTTTGTACATAACGTATATATGTATATATAGTAAATTTAACAAAAAATGAGATGCCATTTATAATTCAATGCAACATATCGATTAAAGATTTATAAGTCAAAAATAGATTAATTAAAAATTTATTATATATTCAGTTAAATTCTATACATATTATGTTAGCTCGTAGTTAAAAAATATATTTTTTGCGTAATGATAACTTTACCTTTGAATAATGGACATATTTGTGAGAGTGCGCCGATGGGACCATGAGCAGTGTACTGGCCAATAGCAAGTTCCATGAAAAGCATCGGTACGCCACATACTATGAGTATTATAAAATAAGGTATCAAAAAGACTCCTGTAACAAAAAAAATAAATAATAATGGATAAAAAGTAATAAAGGCCTTATTATTTGTAAGGATATTTTTTCATCATTTTTATATTATTACAAAAAGGGAGTATACCTTTAATTTGTCGATTTATATGAAATACTAGCTATGTGTCCTGTCTTTTCTTCATATAACATATTTTTTTAATTCACTTTAAGTGTAATGAAAATAAGATGACATATATACTATATATATATTTACATAAATATACCCAAAACATGTAATATAAGTGTAAACACTTCCAAGTTCCAATCACCAACCTGCTACTGATTTCTTGACAAGAAAACTCAATATATTTTATTCCAAGCCGACATTTGAACCCAGGTACTTGGTAACCTTACAAACTAGGCGCACTAGATTGACGAGGAAGGTTTATTATACCCGTCTATTTTATAATTCATATTACTTATGTAATTTTAACATTTACGTGTTGTATATGTTAGAAATACTTATTTATGCAGTTACATTTATATTATAATTATATATTATATATTTAATAAAAACATTTTTTGTTATTGTATCCGATTTCATAAAAGTGTAATCGATTTCAGAACGTCATTCGTATTGCTTTAAAAAATAAAACAAGATGTATTCCCTCGCAAAATGATTTAAAAAAAATAAAACGTCGCGCATGGAATGAGAATAGGAGATTTTCGTGAATTGGATATTTAATTTCAGGACTATAATATTTATAAAATAAAACAAATAATAAATAAATGTTCTGTGTACTGGTATTTATTATATATAATCTTTTTTTTCAATCAGATGGTTTTTGGTGCCGAAACTAGTAAGAAAAAACAACGTGTTTTGTATGAATGAGTTCTAAGTTTTGTATATTAAATAAGGATAAGTCAAACAGATTCCTTGATTGAAGCTGTTAATAAAAACAAGTGATGATAGCTTCAAAATCAATACCAATAAGAAACGGGTTATAATTTTTGTAAATACAAATACAGTGTAAACTCCATGTAACGTCACTCGATTTAACGACAAACTCCCTTAAGGGTCGAAATCACTCGACTTTGGTTGTTTCAGCTTATCTTCCATACAGTGATACACTCTATATAGCGTTACACCCACTCTCAATAACGGCACATTAAATAATAAACAAATCTTTTTAGTTGCCAAAATTAGTAAAAACAGCGCAGATATCTACATCCCTTTATAGCTTTATTATCCTAGCCCGTAAAAAAAAAGTCGGCATTATACATACCGAGCTTTTTAAGAAATCCGTTCTTTAGTTTACAAATTGTTGCACGCATAAAGAAGCTCTGGAAGCAGCAAAATTATAAAAAAACTACTTTTTTATCATCAAGATGCCTCAATATCGTACCGTTATGTATAAGTAAAAAAATACAATAAAATTACTGGTGCAGCAAAAGAAGTTAGACGAAAATGGCAGACTATACGCAATAGCGTTCAAATAAGAATTGTTTTATTTAATTACTAACACTATTCTGAAATAAACTTTTTCTTTTTCTAATACAGATTTTCCTAATTCTTTTCTCCATTTAATGATAACTCTCTATTACGTGCAAATACACACAGTCTCTTGAGTGTTGTTATATTGAGTTTACATTGTATTTTTAACAAGCAAGTTATACTTATATTTTTAATATATAACATTATAAAGATGCAAGTATAACATGTTTATGATTTGGTATTGTATATGTGAACGTAACCCCACAAATGTTTTTGACTAATGAGATGTTGCGAGAAAGTGTTCCGATTTTCATGTAATAATAAGTCTCGAAGTCTAAGGTACTCGTTAAAGTGTAATAAAAATAATGAATTTTGACTATTATTCATTTAAAGTACCTCGTACAATTCCATGTATAATTTTACACAACTAAAGATTAGATACAGTCAAAATAATCATTATCTAATGCCTTATATACTCATACTGGTCTGTTAGTAGAATTTTGTATCGTCATTGTCCTTGATATCAATGAGTTGACCTAGTGGAGTTGTCGTAATTAACCCAGTCATTAACTACGTTGATAAATTAGGCATAGATATTTCGTGGTCACATGTCGTTTGTTAGTTAAGGTAATCCACGTGTGTGAACCGTTAATTGTATTTCGGTTCATGAAACATATTGAAAATAAATTTATTTTTAAAAGAAAAATACTAAAAGTTAGAAAAGGATAGATAGAAATTTAATTAAAAATATATTTTCGTATATAATCGTTAATAAATGAATTTGTTTAAAGGCAATTATTTATTATTTGTTGTATTTTTTAACAAAAAAACATTTATATATTTCGTACGTCAAACGATACTGATATGTAATGATATTATTGATATTGATAAAACACTCTTATTATCGTGGTAAGTAGTCTGCATTTAAAACCCAACTTAAGGTGTATAATATTATTATTTAGAATACTGCTTTGTTTCATAATAAGATATGTCAAACGAAAATGTTTTAAATTAAATTGTTTGATGTGTATAAAACATTTTAGTCACCGGCTTAAGATTAGAAACTCAAAGAGTTATTGTATTATTTTGTCATTTATAGTTTTAAAAATAGTTTAAAAGTAAGTTAGTTCTAAAATAATATTATAAAGAGGTAGGTTATGTTTATTGGATTTTTGCGAATTCACGCAAAAACTCGATCTTATCCTATTTATAGAAATATAATTAAGCTTAGAGTTTTGGGTCATGGTTGTACGCTATAAATTATTATGTTTATATGCTGTATGCAATCTATAACTAGCTAAAGAATCGTTAAGGTATAAATTTAAAGAAATCAATATATTAACTGTTGCTTCTCAATAAATATTTTGTAATGTTATGTATGTACGGAAAAAAATTAATGATTTTATGAGAAAATGTGATACTCATAGCATTGGTACAAGGAACATACACAAACTTGTTACTCTTGTTACTCGACTGCATAGAGTCAGAAACTCTTCTGTTGGGCAATGTATACTGTTCTACAACAGGATCCCAGAGAAGTTTTAAAATGCCTCTGTTGCCAAATTTAAAAAAAGTAGTTAAGGAACGCTTGTGTTTTGCACACATTAGATTATTATTCAATTAGTGAATTTATTATTGATACCACACCTTGGGGATGAAACGATCGCCTCCTGGCTTTTGCTATTCATATTCAATTATGTAAATAATAAAATTGTCAAAAAAAGACCCGCTGAGTTTCTTTCGCCAGTTCTTCTCAGTTCAGGGTATTTTCTTTCCCGAACCGGTGCTAGTGTTTCATTTGACTATCAATAAGTAAGCTTCTATATTATAATAAAGGAATTTGAGTTTGAGTATATTTTTTGACATAAAGTTAATGGAGTCGAGAAGAAAATTATAATGAATACTTATATATAAACTTTGCATGTTATAGACATAACATAGGGAGTAATTTAGTTCAATATATTTATTTGCACAGTTTATTTTATGTGTATAATATTCCTTCTCGTTTTCTGCAACTGAGATTTTCGTGAAAAGGAATGGAAGTATGAACAAGCCGGGAAAAGAGAGATGGTATATCCTTGGAAATTGGGTTAGCCATTTTCCGTAGATATTAAGATAATGTCGCTTATTGCCAAGGTGAAATGTTACACATCATAGGCTGCTTTTAAATTTTTATAACTTAGTATTTACCAGAAAAGCCTTTTATTTACCCATACGTGGTAAAGACCTGCGTGTATAATTACACGTATATCCTAACTAGCTAGTTATATTTAGGATATTAGATATTACTATTCATAAACTCGTTTATTGTAACTTTTCATTTCATGAAACTAATTTTTAAAACAGACGTCTCAAACGTTTCGTATTATTTTTAATCTTATCTCTTGACGTTGCTAATAAATAATGTGGGAGTTACTCCTTATATGTCATTGTTAGGTTTCTTTATCAAATGTATAATCGATTTGTCATCTATATTTAGGGCTTTTGACGAATCGATAATAATTTTACACTTGCTTATCATATCTCACTGGGCACGTTTTACGATTGTGTATGAAATATTTCCATATTTTTATATAATTAAGGCCTTAAAGTAAATAAATATTGTTAATAAGGAACAATAACCTTAACACAAAAGAGTGTGAGTTATGTAAATATTTACGTTCATTTACTTTTTTTAAATGGATATTAATCAGGCAGATGTCTAAATAGGTCAATGGTAAGTGTACGTTTGATTTTATAAGTTAAAAAAAGTTACTTTACTACATTTAGTTGAAACAGATAAAAAAAATATTTTAAGTCTTTCCATTAACGATAAAAGCTTGTAAGGGGTGTTTAAAATATATTTAAATAAAATGAATATATAATTTATCCGAAAGTAAAACAAAGTATGTTAAAGATATTTTTCGTTTAGCAGAACAAAAATTACCGAAGCAATGTTGACAAAAAATGTAGTGGAAGCTCGCTTGAAAAACGAGAATTTAAACATTAATTTACTGTTTAATTAATTAAAATAGTTCAACAATGATAATCTGTGATCTAAGAAGACATTTTTGAAAGAAGCCAACCAATTAATATCGTCGCCTTGATTGTCTCTCTTATTTACCTACACTGAAAAAATCCGACTTCAATTTATTTTATACGTTAAAGACGTTTATTTCATTACTCATTTCTTACATTGGTCGAATATAATCTCCAGTTTGCAGAATTATTCATCAGTACATTTTCACATGTACCTTCTTTTGTTATTGTTTTCTATCTAATTTATATTTCATTTTATGATGTCTTGATTTATATCTTTCTATTTCGTCCATACGGTAATAATAACACTTTTAGAGTATTACTTTGCATAAATATATTTTTGACTCTATATATAATCATTCTTTGACTGAGCTCATGCAAAATCTATCTAAATAATATATTGTAGAATAGTTCTTTAAAAAGTAATAATACAGATCATATATGTGTGTAAATAGTATCACTTGAAGATGCCGCCTGGTAACAAAAATATGCAGGCACAATATAATAAAAATTATAGATAGATGCACCAGAGACGTGGAGAACATGTCTGTGGAGATACAAATACAACAATCAAAGAAAAGTATCATTTAAAGAGAGTAAAAGGTCCTAGACACCTGCTGCCTTGAAAGTCTAAGATGAAAATATCAGAGATTAATTTGCGATCCGCACATGGATTATTTTTTTTCCAAACGAATCATTTCTGCCATGTTTGTAATAATAAATATTTAAATGCTGACAATACTGAACAGTCTCCAGCACAAAGCTAGGTGGTCCGGTAAGAATATAAAATTACTTACTACGACCGAAGCAGAAGTTGTTACATATTCGTTTGGTGCTGAGCTACGCAGATAACACATAATTTATTTATGAAAGTACAGACTTGCTTTAATTTAATAATATACGTGCATAGATAAAACTTTAGTTCCAAGATGGTATGATGTCCCACTATAAGAATACTAAGGGCAAGCCTACATCATAACAACGAAAATTAATTTTGTTGTTGGCTATTTACCTAATAAAAAGTATAATATTTTCTTGTGTCCGGTCTTGAAAGTACTGAGTCTTTGTGCGAGCCATGCAAGGAATATTGGTATACTATTTTTTAAGAGCTAATATGTCGTGTAGTTACAGATAAACCAAAAATTAACAGAAAACCGAAAACAATTACGAATCTAAAATATTTTAATACTAAATTTAATTTATTCGATAAGGTAAAATATTAATAACTTAAATATAAATAATATACATTTAATTAATTTCAAATAGGTAATATGAAAGTATCCGACAAAATGACATGTTATGTAATTTGCCAAAAATTATATAACATACATTTTTTAAAAGTAAGGAGTAGAAATCTAAAGAAAATATGAGATATTGATAGTACAGGATATACTACTATATACTTACTTGATATTATAATTTCAATTTTGAGTTTAAATACGGAACTCTAATAATGACATCTGAATAAATCACAGTGATATATCATTTGATATCTCAAGAGGACGTACATACGTGTGTGTGGCGTGACGTGTCAATTTACAGAAGACATCAACTGTAATTCACACAAGTAGTGTTATGCTTTGATTTTGTGAATTGCGATTATGCTAACATATTTTTAGCCGATTAGAATTCTATATAAGATTACATTTCCAGTATTATTGAATACAGATAATGAACGTATAAGGTATGTTCTTGAGGTTTGGTTGCTAATACTTAAGGACTCAAATATTTCGATCTGTGATAGGTTTATTTAAATAATTTTATACATCATATCAATCAAATTTTAATACACATTCATTTGAGCTCCATACTATCAGAACTAATTTATTAAAGAAAGTTTAAGTAATAATTGTTATTTTTTTATTACAAAGGAATGTCGGACTACAGCGGGCCAGATTGCAATTAATATAAAAACCAGTCTTGTTACTAAACACTTAGGGGAGTGGTCGTAGGGTTGTCGGTAGAAGTTACATACTGAACCGGTAGTAATTTTACATTTATTTTAAATTTAGAAAATGATGAAATTGGTTGTAAAAGGTACTCAAATAAATAAAAAAAATAAAGGTACTTATTCAATTTGAATTTAAACAATTTCACACATTGTAAGTAAATCATTACCCAAAAATAGCAAGGTCAGTTTTAGTAAAGAAGTAATATTTATTTGCCGCCAGCTAAAATTGTACTTATTTGAATTTTTTGAAATAGTTTTTAACGTAGTCATCACTTCCGTCCATATGATTGAAGCGGCCTTTTTGAGAAATAATATCTTAATGTCACCGTTTATGTTATTTATTTCACAAGACGACGTTATTTTTCTAAGAATAATTTAAGTACCCAATCAAGTTTTATAATATACGCTTTTTCATTTATATTAATAAATTAATAAACAAAGTATAATACTTATTTTTATAGTATTTTAATTTGAAATTACATTTATCTATTATAAGTCAATTTTATTGTTTTCCTCGTGGCTTAACGGTTGATTTTTATTGGTATATTTTTAATATGTTATCACAAACTAGGTTCTCGTGTTCCTCGAATGAATGATATGAATAAAAAATTAATAGTTTATTTTCTATTCAATGTAATAATTACTTATCTCTATGAGATAGAACTTTGGTATAATAATAGACCCGTCTTCGTCCTGGTAAAATAAAAATTTTGTTATTTCCCGATTGTAGCGCCACCTACCGTGTCTAATCGAAACCGTCAAGGGACCCCATCAAATACACAGAAAAAAATAATCATCGAAATCGTTCCAATCATATAGGAGAAGTTTAAGACACACACATTTTACTTTCAAACGAATTTAAGTTAAGATTGTAAAAACTATATATAAAAGGATAATATAGTAGCCAAATAGTAGCTAATTGTCATGATAACACAAGGAAGTGTAAACAATTATCAAGTATGTTTGTCATAACAATATATAAGAAATATTTTATATTTCTCTATATAAATATATCTACAATGCCCGCTGCCGAATTTGTATGAGATTAAACATTCGCCAACCAATCTATTCGCCAATACTAAACTAATGCATCGTACAAAAACACGTTTATTTATATATCTCGTGATATTTCTAGAACTACATGTTCGAACTGCTATGTGAAAATGGCACTAATTATAAAAATGTATAAAATTAATATAGTTTTTTTTTTTCTAAGGATAAATTTCTACTTGAGTCATTTAACAGGACGGCGTGTTTTATCCCTCTTTTTAAAGATAATAATAGTTACTGTGGGTACAGTACCATAAATGATAGGTAATAGGTGTTTAGTATTACGTGTCGTTCGCTTTTCTGTAGACATTTTGAGACCTACAAAGTTTTGGTAGAGTCCGCTTCAAAAGCGTTTGGACCGTCAGTTTTCTCTTCTCTTATCGAATACTCTCGCTATTATTCGCTATTAGTATATTAAGCTATATCTGACGAAATAAAAAACATATATTACATAGCCTATGTGAGTCCTGAAACTATAAATTAATATTATATGAAAGTTCAATATCAATCGGGTAAATAACTTACCTCTTTATAATATTAGACATATCATTTTGTAATATGACATAACTATTTCGCAAAAAAGTACGTAAGGGCCTTTTCTCTTGAGAAGTTTTGGATCTTATGCCTTATATTATTCTGCTCCAATACATTTTGTCGAGTGGTGTTATAACGATTTTAATGGGCTGCTGATTGAATATGTTTTGATTGTATGATTTTACGTGTTGAGTAAATTATAGTACGACACAACTTAAATGTAGCATCGACAAATTTTAGTTAATTTGGCGAATATATTTGGTTGTATAATATAACAAATTATTACGTTTGCTTTAAAATCATTTTCGCATAACAAATAAATAAAGAATGATGATTTTGAAGTCAATTAATTCGGATGTAATCGGTTTTACAAAATATGACGATGCTACATCTAAGCTGTGTCGTACTATACTTTTATTCTTATCCGTCAAAATTGTATATGGACTGGTTTAACTTAATCCTTTAATCCAACACAATCTGATTAAATAAGAGTTTCATTACTTTGAAGTTAAAGCTAGGTCATTAACATATTTTTTTAAAGCAAATAAATCTATAGAAGGAGTTGTAAATAAAAAATATACGTAATTTACAATAAAAATAGATTCTGATATGAATAGCAATTTTATATGAAATTTAAGTACAATATTCTTTTTTAACTGGCGGTCAGACTTTTAAATAGAAAACCTAATTATAAATTGTCACCTCCGCCCGCAGACAATGGTGTTGTAATAAATATTTTTAACCATTCGTTATACCGTCAATGCGCTGCCGACCATGGGATTTAAGATTTTATGTTAATTGTGATTTGTGATGTGATTAAACTGGCTCATTCGCCCTTCAAACCGGAATACAGAAACAATAGAATGTTTTGTTGTTCAGCGGTAGTATAACTAATGTTGGAATTCAAGTTATTTTTTTATTCGACATAGTAAGCTATAGTTGCATTTTACTTATTGTTAGTCAAAGTATAATTATCACCCGGAAACGAAAATACTCAAAACCTGAAAGCCTTCGAAATAAACTTGATTGTTTTTATTTTGTTAAATTTTAAAATTGCTTCAATTTCATCGTCGATCGTTTAATTCCATATGAAGCCATTCTTATTGAATTTAGAAAAGAAGCGGTTTGAAAACATTTTGCGATGATCACTTAGTATTTATTTCTTCGTTTCACATTAAGATGTAGAGTATGCGGTATCAACAATAGCGGCTTTGTTCACGTTAATTATTGTCTTTTCAATTTTTACAAATAATATACAACGAAAATATTACGAGTACATTTCTACATACATATATTGGTAAGCAATAGATAAATTATCATAAATTAGAGAAGTACAATGCACACTTTTTTTTATAAAATACAATAATACACCCGGAGTTTGTTTTGGAGCCGTATAATGTACCAATGCTAAATGGATCACGATCTCTTTGTCACCTGGTTGAGTTAATTTACTTAGCGTTACGAGGACATTAGGCGCATCATGTTAAATAATTTTTCACGAGAACGCTTGTTTACGTGTGTATATATATGTTCTATAAATAAAAAACGGCAAATGTTACAAAATAATTGATCACGAAGCTATCGGAAAAACAAGTGGGTGTGTCTAGTCGGTTAGCAATAGTCATCGACCATGTACTATGTTAGAATTAGATAAGTAATATATTTTACGTCGGTGATGTGTTTCGTAAGTCATACGACGTCAGTATGATGTGCACAAACAATATAACATATCTATACCTTAATGAATATAAAAAATAAAAATTTCCGTTCTTTGGCTTAAATTAACACTTTGGTTTATGTCCTTAGCTATTTAGAGGGTTCTCGAACTTACGCGCAGATTTTTCTTTACAAAATTTATAGATACTTATAACACAACTTTATTTCTAAAAAAATGTATCTGAGGGTAACTAGTTTGTGGTACTCCCATATTTTAAGCAGTCCTATGATCCACTTTATGATATTAATACAAATTTTCTTATATGTTAATAATCATGGAATAATTTTCTCACCTCCTCCGCTTTTGTAGCAAAGATAAGGAAACCGCCAAACATTGCCAAGGCCAACCGAGTAGCCAACACAGGCCAAAACGAACTGTATTTTGTTGGCCCAAAACGGTCTCCTTGGTTTTAAATGAACGGTTTCAGCGTCTTCTTCCTCTTCACCACAATCACTTTCATGTGACGCGGTATCTTCATCTGGTGGTCTGTTAAGAAGGAAGAAAAAGAAAAAAAAACAAATTAAAAAAATATAATATTAGAAACTGATTATTGATTTATAGCGAAACCATTGTTAACTTATGTAATGTCGACAGTCATTAATTAACTATATGATGATACAAAACAATGTATCCGTTTATTAAGAATATTTTAGTTACAGAAGTGATATGACGTACAGAGGATTAACTTAAAAAGTAGACGCTATAAAAAGAAGCGTGTTTGACTTATAATATTAAGCAAAGTATTAATTTTATATCAACAAACTAAAACCTTTTAAGATGTAGAACTTTAAGGATTTTTTTTGTTACTAACTATTAATAAGAGAGAAAGAATACGTAAAATTTAACCAATGATTATGAGTTCAATGCTCCAGGCGAATACCATATAACTTTAAAGTTAATTCATAAGTTTAATTAATTTTATGCTCGATGGTGGAAGACATTGTGAGGAAACCTAGATGAGAATTTGCCGCCATAATGCATTGGAGCAGAGCGGTGGAATTGGCTCCAAAGTCTTCTCCCAAAAGGAAGTGTAAGCCTTATCCCAACATTGGGATGTTTACAGACATTTGCTGTATATTGCTAATCTTATAGTATAATAAAAGCTTCATCATAGTCATCTGTCACTTATAATCGCAATTAAATATTTGTGAATAATTTGATGTGTATAAATGACTAAAATATTAACCTGAAAATATTATCTGTCACATAAAATTAACATTGTTAATTTTATGTGACATATTTATTTGTAGTTTTGTTTATCTATGTAAGTTATTTTTAAACAAAGATTTCTTATTTTCTCCTTATCAATATGTCTGTTTGTAAAAATAAACAAGTTACAATATTGTAAAGATTGTTTCTTAACTGATTAAAAAAAATGTATATATGTATTTTAGGTATATGTAGCCTAAAGAAAAAATACATGAAGGAAATGAGTCATCTTCTATTTCTCCGACATATAACATATTTTTAGTTCAAAGACATAATACGCCTATTATTATAGCATTGATAGTTAGATTGTACAAAGTTGTCAAAACTTTATATTCGTTGGATTTCAATATGAAATAGTTTTTATTTCATGTCTATGTCGATCGCGAGGTTTTGTGTCAGTTCCCCAGGTCGGGCCTATAAAAAGTTATCGGGTTTTGCTGTCGGAAAGTTGTTGGCCGGACTTTGAAAGTTGTAAGTGTGATACCGCCGGTGCTCCGGAAGGCACGTTAAGATGATGATCCTGCGCCTGAACTCTTTCCGGTCATGTCGGATTTGCCATGTCGGATTTCCCTTCGGATTATGAGAGTGAAGAATAAAGAGTACCTATGTGTTTGTGCATATCTCTGTCCAATATAATATGTCCTCCGTCCTCTCTTGAGTTCGGCCGCCGTGGTCAGGACGACATCACATACATGTCGAATGAAATATCAAACATCTTCCGATCTACGTCTTCTAAAGTCTATGAAACCAAATTACTATATTTATTTATTTTTTCGAAAATATCAATTAATCGGTTATTATTATTCACATCGCGCAATGGCAAGGCCCTAAGCGAATTATTTGTAAGTTCTTTTTTATTCTATTTGACCGGACCTTTTTTGTTTTGGATAAGCACGTTAACGTTTGTAATCATTTGTTCAATCTTTAGTTGTATATATAGAGTTAAATAAAATTTTAGCTTCAGAAAAATGCAAGTACGAGATCAGCCTCGTCTAATCCAGTGCTTAGAAAACCTGGGCACCGATTTAAGGGAGCCTCATCAAGTTTTCATCGTCGGTGAGGTAACCAGAGCACTCAAGTTTATCAACATTTTTTCTGGCTGAGATAGGAGATAGCCAAAACACGGCTTGCACCCAGGCGCTTATTGTCCAGACGGAGCTACTTGAGATGAATTATTGACTCAAATTAGGCACATCCCGGTGTCCCACATCATAGTTACATCAAAACCCGTAATCTTTGTTTAAAATTCACATTTCCTAACGACTGGACTATTTCTGTATATAATAGTATAAGCGTTTGGTCTTAAACTATAGACACCCGTCACGGTAGGTTTCGCATTATAGTGATTTTTATTTTTTAGTTTATACATTATCTATTCTTATTCAAATAAAAATATGTACAACATATTGTGGAAAATAATTATCTGGTACCGTATATTATATAATCCAGTCTAAATTTCATCATAAGCCGGTTTAAGTACGTCATAAGTAAACAACTTGTTAGGATTAAAGATGAACATTCTTTGGCGATTAAAGTAAGGTCGTGGACCATTGAGGATTAGAGCTCATCCAAAATGTCCCAATTATATGTAACATGATCTATTTTATAATGCATGGTGTTGATATTTTTAGCAAGCGATGTTGAAAAAAAACAATTAATCATGTATATAAAGGATATTAAAATATTAAATAGTCGGTTTATTTCATTCGAAATGTTTTGTTACATTTATAAAATAAAATGTCACATCGTATCGTTACGTATTTTTCCTTGTAGAATAAAACTGGAAAGAGAATGTGTACGTAAATTATTTTGCGAACATTCATTGACACCTTAGATTTAATTATTGAAATGAAGCAAAAACTCAACAGAAATATATGTATGTAGAAATGTTAGTTTTTGCCTTACAGGTAGAAGGAAATAAAGTCACAAGGAAATATTAAGTACTCGTAGTTTGCTCGTAGTAAATTACGAAAATAAAAAGCTTTTTATTTTTATTTTTCCAAATTTTAATTTGCTATTTTATTGATTTGGGTACATGATTGAAAAAATGAAGCTATTATTTGAAAGTTAGACTAACAGCTAGCAGTTTTTTTTTTTAATAGAATAAAAACCGAAACATAAAATAGTCTTCGTCTAAAAGTATAAGATACATAAAGACCAAAACTGACTTGGACACTAAACTAATTTTTCATCTACAATATCTAAAACTGCAAGAAAAAGCTAGTAATCACACTTTCTGGGACATTAAACTCCTATAGACGTAATAACAATTACTTTGCTATTCTTATTGGAAGTAACTACGTTACGAAGTTACTCATGAGGATATAAGCTAGTTACCTATATAACTGTTCATCCCGAAAAACTCAGGCTTTCGGTTAAATTCCATTTTAGGAAGTTGGTACCTATATTGTGTGGTATACTCTCTAAGAACAGGTACATTTTGTGTCTGATCTTCTTCAGCTGACCTTGAATTGTCATCCCATCAGATTATGAGAATGAGAGTTGTCACAGCTATTTAAGCGTAGTTTTTATATTTAATTGTTATATATCTGCTTATTTGTAACTGGTAATTAAACCGAGGATGTGTCATTGTTTTATTTTCATACCTACTCTTCACCGTCACTTCGTTTTATTAAAGGCACAGAATAAACAAGAGTTTTAACTGTGTGAAAAAGATAAATCTTCTCCTCTTGAAGAAAATAACAACTTTTATACCTAAACCTAGGATACCACGCATTAGGAGAATGTACTGTCTAAATCCGATACTGCGTGGACCAACGACAAGGTTATCGCTAGTGCTGAATTTATAATGACAATATTTTTATTTAATTATAAATCAAAATAAGTAGGTATGTATATTCTACAACTATGTATTGTAATCCATAGTTATTAAATCGTCTGTTCTGACTGATTATTATCGTACAACCAAAATAAAGACTCAAGAAAGCTGAAATTTGGAACAACCTATGTTCTATAACCCAAACATCCGTTAAAATAGGATTTTTGAAAATGTCAACTATGACGAAAATGGGAGATGTGCTCGTATCTAATGAATTTTACCCGTATTAAGTCGATCCTAGCTAGTCGTCTAATATTTTCGTCCTTCTTTGTAGTATCGGTCATTTAATTTAAAAGCAGTAGGTGGACATTCTAAATTTTACCATTTTAAAATACATATCGAATGGCACAAGGAGGTAAAAGGCAACAATCAATTTTTATTTTCAATTAAATGAAGTAAAACGATACAGTTTATTTTTATTTTTCTAATTTTATAATCTGTCCCAAAATAAAACAGTTTATATTATATGTAGCGATTGAAGAATTACGTTATATATATGCAAGTCATATAGTCGAACGCATTTGCACTGTCGCGGCGCAGAAGTTGGGGTATTCCTTAAGTACAGAGTGACAGTGACAGATGCGAGCTTGCAAGTGCAAAGTGACAGATGCGTGGTGTATATGAAGTTTTAATATATTTTATATATTATGCTTAATCATTATAACTTAACTTTCAACTTAATAAAATTAGTTTATGATAATGTAAATTAATTAATTTTCAGCGATAATACGTACTATCAACCTACTTTTTATTTAAGGTATGATAAAACATCTTTTCCTTACAGGACACATTCTAAAAGGCCAAACTTTATTGCAGACTTTTAAGGACTTAATAGATTAGAAATTATCGAGTTAAACTTATATTTATTATAGTTGTATCGCTAGCTGTTGAGTCAATACATTTGCATAGATACTAATTTAATTCAATTTGATGCCAAATAAAGAACATTTTACATCAAATTGACGCGATATTGATCGAGAGCTTGAATCAACGATATTCAATATGCGTTTGCAAAAATGGCAATTTGAACGTAACGAACGGAAGTATAATTAAAGTTGTTAAGTGGAATAGTTTTGTATTATATATAAATACTTATATATTAATCAAGAACTTTTAGTGATGTACAATAAAGCTGAGCTATTATAAATTGCATGGAATAAGTAAATCTTGAAATGAAAAAAGCCGACCTATATCAAAAATAAAATGCAGTATTCGTAATTTATTATCATCAATTAATTTACAATTCATGTGACTTGATAATGTGGAAGTAGGTACCTGCCTGATTTGAATAAGTATTTCTACTTTCATTATACCATTTAAAGAGCGATGCGTTGCGTTGTGAGACCTTAAGGTACGGAGCCATAACCATAAATTTCAAGCAATATAGCAAACTATTTTCGTTTCCATAATTGTTATTATTTATTTTCTCTTCAAAAGTGGCACATATTGTGTACATTATATAATAATAATTTGACGTAGGCGAAAACGTGCGGCACAGATAATATAATAAGGTACTATAAAAATATACGTTGTCATATAATTTTAAATATGTTTATGTACTACCTATCTCGTCTCTTGTAAATAAACTATTGAAGACAATTTAAAAAAGGAAGGTAATCCTTAGCTGTCAAGATGTAAGTATGTAAACGTATTTTAAAATCATTATCAAAAAGTCTATGATAAGAACGAGCGCACGATCAATCGTATCCATGTTTGGAGCGAGATACACAAGAGAAGATAATGGCTATGCAATGTTATCAACACCAAAGTGAAGTGAAGTGAAGGTCAAGTTGCCTGAATTTCGAAAATATAAGCCACCCAGATTTTCGGATAAACTTGACAAAATCCATGTTCTGTTTACGATATTTGCAATGAAAAGTTTGATGCAATAATTTTTTTCTCTGCAATCCAACGTAAATTATCATAAAGATTACTTATCTAAACAGAGTTATCACGCAAGTAAATTTCTTTCAGTCATTTAAATTACGGTTTTTAAGACAAGTCCCATTGTAAACACTATAATAAAAGTAAACGTTTTTAAGTAATTGTCGAGTGTATTACTTATATTTTAAGGTAAAGTTATTTTGGTTCTTTTTCATAAATATCAGTCAATGCAGACATTTTGGTTTGATTGAGGTTAGTTAGTTTTTAAAAATTAATGTGTAGGTTTGGTTCTGAGAACGCTCTTATCTTTCATAAAATAACCTAATGTTTTAATGATATATATTTTATATATGAGTGTTGCCTTTTTATAGGTACTGAAAACGAAGACAAAGACTGGATTAATCAGCAATACGGATATACAAATAATATAAAGATATTTCATTTAATAACATTATGATTAGATCATGTGAATAAAGATTGTTAAATGTTTTTAAATCGATTAATTTAATCATTATTTTATATAAGATAAGGTTTATTGTGATTTCAGAATTTATACTAAGTTGCTTTATACAAACTAAGTCTCTTCCGAATCCTGGAAGAAACTATAACTAAAACTTTTTGTATTTAAACCTATAAAAGAGACTGATGTATTTCTTTTATTGTATTTCTGATATTATCTTTTTGTTTACTTTGATAGTTACGTTAAGAAAATTTCATCATGTTATATGTACCTGCACATACCTATTATATATTTGTGTGTTATCGAAAAACAATTATGCTTGAAGAAATGTGAAAAAATTACCCTTTGATGTCAAATATCATATCATATAATACCTCAAAATTGATATTGGGTTGATATGATAGCCTCTAATATTCGTTACTTTGTGTACAATCAACCTATAGAAATAACTCTATATATATACAGTATTTAATATACGAAATCTGAATTAATTGTTTTTTTAAAGGCAATTACAACAATAACTAAAAAGCATTATTCTTTTTTAGTCTTTTATTTCAGTGCACGGAAACTTCAATTAAATTATTCTTATATGGATTTTTTACTTTGTTTAAATTTTTTACGTACCTAAAGTATCTAGGTTTAAAGTAAAATTATGAAATATTCGAGAATATTGGAATAGTAATAATATTAAAAGTTTATTTAGAGACATTTAGAGGTAAAGGTAAGTTTGAAAAATCTTCACGATGTCATTTCTTTTAAAAGTATCTTCTTTAATAAGAATCTAATAAAGGTATTTAATGAATACCTTATAAGGACTTTCCATTTTTAAAGAATAAATTATAATAATTTATAAAAAGTTACGAAGTCTTTTATATATGATTAATTTTAGAAGATAATAAAGAAGAAGTTTTTCGTTATTGGGCAGACGAAATCACTCCCAGATCAATATTTCATTTTTGTATTGTATATACTTATAGTGTATTTTAGTAATTTTTAACTAATTTATAAAATATCCGTCACAGTTTTTATGACTTTGGCCTGTATATTATAATAAATCCATATATCGTCGTCTAAATTATAAAAAGTTTGATTAGTTCACAGCAATAAGTAATAAGCAATAGTTTATAAGTTTTTTTTTGGGATTTTCCCATTATAAGTTAGCTTTTACTAATTTGAGCCGATTAAATCTTGGCGGAACTTCGATAACTCTGTCAATGAACTATCGTTTAATAAAATCTCTGCCTTATCTTTCATTCAAATATAAATATACAACATAATTTTGCATTTAGAGATAGTCTTAAAAATATTATTGTGCAATTTTGTTTTTTTTTATAATTATGTCAGTTGCAATTTATATTTAAAATATGATGTACCTGACGAGTCCATTATATATTTATTGAATTATAAAATCTTCGTTTTAATTGCTAGAGTCATTATATATTATATTATTGTAGTAAATACATAACAGAAGGTACTTAGGAAGACTGTTTACGTGCCTTTAATTGTCTTTTTGTTGATTGATATGAATGTATTGAATTAATATGAAATATATTTAATTTTGAAAAACATCTAGAGTAAGAGTTGTCTATTAGTATAACTTTATTAAAGTAAGATGTCATTATTATTTTTATCAGTGCCGCGTCTCAAGACACTTGAACGATATGCGAGTTTGTTTTATAGGTTAATTTAAACATCAGAATGTAAAAACATTTACGTAATGTGGATTTTATATATAATCAATAATTAAATATTAAATATGATTTTTTTCCTTTAATCTGCGATAAATTTAGCTACTAGTGATACGACTACTGACAGAATTGTTTGACGAATTACTAACCAAGCAAAAATAGTTGTCATTTGAAGCAATTGAATAATGGGTTATAAGAGGATGTAACATCCGCGAAGATACTTACGTAGGAGGACGCACTAGATGAAAAAGTTCCGTAGGCGATGTTGGAACTCTTCTGATAACCATTTTTCGACCATCAGTACAACCCATTCCTATTGAAGCTAAAGAACGCACAGAAGGAGCATACTGGTTAGTACCACTATCAGAACCGTCTGGGTACACGGCCACTTGGTCATAGGGGCGTAGACTGCGTGCAGAAGCTGCACCAGAAGCGGCGTGAACATCTCGAATTTTGTGTGTATCGGTAAAACTCTTCACTTTGCGAATTTGTCCAGAGGGCGTTACAATCGGCACTGGTGAATTAGGATCAAGCAACTTCGAACGCTCCTGGTTTAGATCTTCATAACGATCCACGTGGATCGCCACGCTTGGCAAGGCGGCTTCCGCCGATGTATCGGCTTTACTCATTCTATTACGTCACAGGGTCATAACGTAGTGATTGATGTCGCGTTTGCCGCTGGCAACGCGCAGCTAGTGAATGATATACCGAATAAGCCGAATGAATCGAGCGAGGTCGGCTGAGTAGGCCGACCGACTGGCTCGTCAATCGCGGCAATTGGTAAACAAAGTGTGATTCTGTTATTGCAGAGTGGGGAGAGTATATGAAAGGAGAGGGGGGGGGAGTTAGGAGGCCGCGCATGCGCTTAGCTCAGGTGACCGCGATACGTAACGCTGCGCTCGCGACGGATAGAATAAGTAATACTGATATTGAATGGTGTATGTACAATGTACATGGCATATAACGAATTTAAAAAATATACTGGATTAAATTTAAAGGTATGGGTATTATTGTCAACAGAAAAAAACTTTTATTTAGCATTACATTTTCGTAGGTGTGGGTCACATCTTGCAACTGATACTTAAACCAGTTCCATCCAATCGAGGCAGAAACCTCAGAATTTTTTCCATTTTTCGTTTTTATACGTTATTTATAAAGCTTGTTTTACAAAAAACTCGCAATGAACTCGCAGTATATATGTATATTTTGTTGTAACGTGCTGCAATTGCATTAAAATTGAGCTTATGTCCTATAGATTGTTTAACTCAATCTTGTACTGAACCAATTGCTAATAAAAGAGTGATATAATTATAATAATGTTAAAAGTGTTATGAAAATATATATTGGAAACTAAAATTAAAGATAATATTTAAGTTGGTTTTCGACGTTGATTCGATTGGCGCATCAATTAACGCGTAAAATATTAATAATATTTTGTAGATGAGTAAAGCCACGTCGTTATGTAAAAAATTGTTACGCTTCAAACACAGTGAGTTACAAAGTTTTTTTATTCTAGGATATTAAGGGGCCTTTATAGGCAGCCTATATGTCGACCCCAAAGAGTTACAAAGTTACGAAGGCAAGCATGTAAGCCCCTAGTTTTGTTTCAATAGGTAACGACCTAGGTCTGATCACATTTATAATTATTTGTACTTCTATCACTGGTTTATGGTTGTAAATAGAACCAAAGTAGATATTATTATTTGGTCGTTTGATATACTATTCCTGTAATAATATTATTTTCAGCAAAATCAACGAAAAACATAGTGTTTTAAATCATATGTCTTTGATTGGGGATCAAGCAGAAAGTATTGGCCTTTGCGCCAGTGTAATGTTATCCTAATTCATCTTAAGTAAATAAGATACATATTTAATAGGAAATACGGGTTATTTTTCGTTTCGTATTGTTTTTAGAACGGATTCATTTTTTTTTAAATTAAATGCATTTATTTCTAAAACTTCGTTTGAATAATATCATCTCTCTCACTGTCAGCCTTTCACAGACACTATCAAACCACCATATAAATTAAAAATAAAAATAAACTTACTTTATTCAAATAGGCTTTTACAAGCACTTTTGAACATTGAAATTCTTCATTTTACAAACTATATTAAGTGAAGCTACCACCGGTTCGGAATGTAGACTCTACCGAGAAGAACCGACAAGAAACTCAGTAGTTACTCTTTTTGAACATTTAAAATACAAAGTTATGTTAGTCATATCATATACAATTATATATGTATATAATATTATTAAAAAAATATTCAAAAAGTAACATATAATTTTGCGCTCAATGACAGGAACAGGTAGAAAAGGCCAAAGAAACAAGAACTTGAAGTTATTGATGAATCCTATATAAAGAGCTGTAACTGCAAAGATCCTATACAGCTTATCATCACACAACACGTCGCATTGTTTTATTATTGAGGAATTGTTTTAACATTTACATTCGAGTCCTCACACTGATGTAACTATTATAACAAGTTAAATAGTATGTTCACCAACAATAAAAAACTCAATAAGCCAATTTAGTTTGATATTAGAGTCAAGTATATTTTAAAACATTGACATTGACACACACAAAAACTTACTAAATGGAAGAAAAGTATCAACACCAGGTCGTAAACATAAAGCAAAATTGTAGATAACACGTCGACCAGGTAATAATTTGCAATGAATACTCCTTTGAAGAAAGAAAACAGGAGAGACAAGGTATTGCAATAAGCTAGAATTCAAGGATCAAAACAAAAAATGGTAATACAATCAAACAGTTGCTAAGGCTAAAAAGATAAAAATATGTCTAGCTTATTAAGGACTTAAGACTGTTCGAAATTTAAGGAAGAAGTTATTAAAATTCTCATACGTAATATTATATAAGATTTTAAATTAACATGGATATTTTTATTACTACAAAAATTTAAAAGACATTCGTAGATAATGTCGAAATATCGAGCTCCATCAAAATAAAAAAAAAATGCTAAATATCCCGTTTTAAATACAGTCATTTCGGGTAACTTTGAATTTGAATGCAACTTTGAATGAAATGAAACAGACTGTTTAATAATTTTTTTCTAAGCTTTTTTTGCAATTTTTTCTCCTTGAATGCGTCAAATGGAACGACCAATAATGTGTTTACAAGTCTATGGTAAAAAAATAATACGTACGTCAGATTTATTTCTATATATTTTTTTCTCCCCTAAACCGGTAAAAAATTCGAATAACAAAGAAGCACCTAACAAAATATTAAAAATGCTGATGGAAATAGCTGGTATATGACAGCTTATACATTTATTATCGTATTAAACGTGTCTAAAACAGCAAAAATCCACCTTAAAGCTATAAAGATAAGGTTTTTCGTCTCCAAATTTGATGATTCAAAGTTACCCAAAATTCATGATAGTTTTGAACCCCGATTTGCGATTAATTTTTCGAAAGTGAATCATCCTTTTTATGATTTTTTTCTATTGTGTGTGATAAACAAGCTAATGGGAACAATAATTAAACCAAAAAATTGCTATGTACACATACAACTCTTACTGATAATATAAAATAAATCACAAAAAGTATTCAATGTCACTCGAATTGACTGTAAATGTGGTACATAATATTGTGTTTTATACCATAGAAACTCGGGCAATACTAATGTATCAAAAGCTACTGTCTAACTGCAAGGTGATAGAAGAGCTATGGCTAAACAGAGTTTCAATCCTTGACCTCGTATTCCTAATCTAGACCAAAATGAGCTTGACAAAAATTTAGTCGAACAACCAACCTGAAATTCACGTGACATGTGATGACGGCCTTGGACCGAAGTTCTCACAGTAAATAATTAACCATGGAATCCATGATAACAATGGAATCAAAAAATATAAAGTTTTGAAATAAAATGATTTAGACAATATTTTGTTTGTACTTAAACTGTAGTATGGATATATTTATGAATATAGACATAAATTCCTAATTAATATCGTTCAATGCATGTATAACAAAAATATTTTCATTATAAAATAATATCAGTTGAAATTAAAAAGTAAAGCATATTAAAATTTACACGAACATATATGATCTATTTCAGAGAAATATTCTTATAATCGCTCAGCTCATTTTTTTTTCCTATTTCCATTCCTATAAAATGTAAAGTTAGAGTCGCTTATTGGTACATATGGAAAGCATCACAAGAAAAACCTTGAGACGTTAAGGTCAGGAATAATAGAAGATGAATAACTATTATTATCATTTTTGCCTGTAAAACATTTTAAAGAGATTAATGGTGCAAATAAAGCAAAATTTTATTCAAATTTTATTTTTTTCTATTCAACCATGAAGTGCCCGTATTAGATCTGCATCATCGGAAATATGAAACAAAGATGTATAAATATATAATAAGTAAAGGCACTTACAAAGTTATACATGTACGTATACATCAGTCAAACAATGGACGCTTTTTGAGTTCCGTTGGAACTACTTTGAAGAGCTTTCTCTTCTTATATGCGAATTATTTATAATATTGCTTAATAACCAGGAAATGGTTTAATTATGTGCGTGCTATGAGCAAATATAACCTACGTGTGCTTAAAAATACTTATTGTTATAATGTTATCGCTATGTTAGATAAACGTTTTTAACCTAATAATTGATAAATTTCCAAATATAAAAGAATAAATTTAATATATTTATAATGAGTATTAGTTAAAAGGTTTCTGAAAGCTAACCGTTTGTAGATTTGTCATCTCAAAAAAAAAACTATTTTTATTATACATCGCGATCGTCATGGTTTCAGCTGAAAAATGTCGTCGTTCTAGAAATCATTTAATATTAGCATAGACCGGCAGAGAGAATATCTCTAATGTGAATGAGCCATTAAACTTAATAGGACTGTAGCATAAGAAGATGACTGTGATTTAAATACAAAACCTCTCGCAACAAACTTAAGAAATATTTGAAAGATTTTGGCATTAGCAAATGTTTGACCTTCTTAAAGCGCCATTGTCTATGGGCGGTCCGCGGTGGTGAGCACTTACTATGAGGTAATCCATTTGTCAATCTATCTAATTTCATGCATTTTTCAGCTTGTAGATGACGATATATTCTTGCATTTTTTTAATTCTTCCCACAGTTCAAATCAGTCGCAATGAAATAGTTATCTCCTATACCATATAACCGACCCCTTTCTGTATAGCCAATCACATTTACTTATGTACATCCGCTATCACTCACACGCTCAACGAATTCAATTACTTTTCGACTACTCCTGTACCCATCCGACATATTCATTACACATCAAAATCAAAAGCGAATTACGTATACAAATAATAATAATTATCAAAACAGGAACTATCTGATTACAGGAATATATAGGATTATTTATAGTTTTATTGATAGAGATATAAAATAATATATTTGGTTTTCTAACTGTAGATATTGTAAATAGTTGCTTTTATATTTTTAATATTAAGTTAGTGTTTTCCTCTATTTTAAATATGTATACGCTCAAAAAAAACTAACTCCAAATAACGATAATTTTTTTTAATCAACTAATTTCATTAACAATAACATTGTAAATTATTGTTATTTTTTTAAAACATTATAATATTTTTAGTTTGTTTAGTTACTTGCATGAAGCAAATTTTAAAATCTGACTGTTTGTTCTCTATAATTATATCTATGTATTTAAAACTTCTATCAAATACCTTTTTGGATAATGATGATGTGATATTTTATTTTAATTAATGACAAACCATAAAGTAGATGTCAAGAACGTCATTCATTGATTATTTTAGAGGTAGGTAGGTAGATAGCGTAAATATCTGTTATACGTTGTAAATTAAAAATGATTATTATTCATATGAAGTTTGAATTTATTTACTTTGATCATATTTTCTTTGAGTAATACATTGAGAGCCACCAAAGATACATAACAGATTCAAAGACTGGGTTAACGCATCAGCGTCTCGTGATGTAAATACCAGCGCATTCAGAAAGGAATATAACTCTGCCTCTAGGTCCTTCAAAAACGTGATTGCTAAGGCGAAGACGGAGTACATTGGCAGAATTGGCGAGAGACTGGTGCGCCTCCCTTCAGGAACACCTGCGTTCTGGTCTCTCGCCAAGGCTGTCTTACGGAATTTCTGTCAGCCTTCCTTACCATCTCTGCACAAGGACGGTGAGTCATTGGCCCATACAGCGAAGGAGAAAGCTGATCTTTTAGGCTCTCTCTTCGCAGCGAACTCGACTCTGGATGACCGAGGAAAGTCACCACCAACAATCCCGCGGTGTGATACCACGATGCCGGAGGTTAAATTCCGGCAAAGTGCAGTTCGTAAAGCACTTTTTTCCTTGGATATTCATAAGTCGAGTGGACCCGATGGCATCCCTCCAATCGTGCTACGGACTTGTGCTCCCGAGTTGGCGCCGGTCTTAACGCGTCTTTTCCGGCTATCCTATGCATTCGACGTCGTCCCGAACTCCTGGAAGACTGCTTTGGTGCATCCAATCCCTAAAAATGGCAACCGCTCAGACCCGTCCAATTATAGGCCTATAGCCATCACCTCCTTGTTCTCCAAGGTAATGGAGTCCATTATAAACTGCCAGCTCCTGCGGTACCTAGAGGAGTACCAGTTGATTAGCGACCGCCAGTACGGTTTCCGTCGGGGTCGCTCAGCCGGTGATCTTCTAGTTTACCTTACTCATAGATGGGCGAAAGCAGTTGAGAGCAAGGGGGAGGCATTAGCAGCCAGTCTGGACATAGCGAAGGCCTTCGATCGCGTGTGGCACAAAGCGCTTCTTTCGAAGCTTCCTTCCTATGGGCTTCCCGGGAAATTATACAATTGGATTACCAGTTTTTTGGCAGATCGGAGCATCAAGGTCGTTGTCGACGGTGCATGCTCCGACTTAAAATTCGTCAATGTTGGTGTTCCACAAGGCTGCGTTCTATCACCCACTCTGTTTCTTCTGCATATAAATGACTTGTTGCAAATCAGTAACATTCACTGCTATGCAGACGACAGCACGTAGACACCTCATACAACGGCCGTGCTAATATTTCTCGGGAAAACGTCGAAGAAAACCGGAACAAACTTGTGTCTGAAATCGAGTCTTCGTTAAACAAAGTCTCGAACTGGGGTCGGCTAAACCTAGTCCACTTCAACCCCAAAAAGACGCAAGTTTGCGCGTTAACTGCTAAAAAAACATCATTTGTCGTATCTCCACGATTCGAGAACATTCCGTTAGCCGCCACAGCTAGTATCGGAATACTTGGCGTCGATGTTTCGAGCCTTGTTCAGTTCCGCGGTCAATTGGAAGGCAAAGCCAAATTGGCATCAAAAAAGCTCGGTGTGCTCAGCAAGGCAAGACAGTATTTCACGTCGGCCCATCGTCTAAGTCTATACAAGGCGCAAATTCGGCCTCACATGGAATACTGCTCTCACCTCTGGGCGGGTGCTCCTCAGTACCAGCTTCTTCCATTTGACCGTATCCAACGTAGAGCGGCTCGAATTATCGACGATCAAGCCCTTTCCGATCTGCTTGATCCTTTGGCTTTGCGTAGAGATGTTGGATCGCTCTGCATCTTCTACAGAATTTATCATGAAGAATGTTCCGAGGAATTGTTCGGATTAATCCCGGCTGCTGAATTTCACCTTCGGACATCTTGTCAAAATTGAAAATATCACCCGCACCACCTAGATGTCCGAAAATCCAAAACAGCGCGATTTTTAAGACATTTTCTACCTCGCACAACCACTCTGTGGAACCAGCTTTCGCCGGCGGTTTTTCCGAACCGATACGACTTGGGAACCTTCAAGAAAAGAGCGTACTTTTTCCTGAAAGGCCGGCAACGCACCTGCAAGCCCCCCGGTGTTGCAGATGTCCATGGGCGGTGGTAGTCACTTTCCATCAGGCGAGCCTCCTGCTCGTTTGCCACCTTATGACATAAAAAAAAGATGGTCCAATTTCGTTATATTATTTATTTTCTTTCTTGTCTTTAATAATGTATTGTTTTGTATTTAGTAAGATTGTGTGCCCTCACTCCCAAAATATTTAATATTATTTATATTAATTGTAATGAGAATTCAAACGGTTGAAACATATTCAATAATAGATCGTAAATTAGAATTATAAAGGACAATGTATGTAGATTATTTTTAATTCGATATTTTTTAGGAAAGTAATTGGCACAATAAATATACGTCATAATTTATAGTAATATAAGCTTTTGATGTAAAAATAAATCAAATCCAAATAATAAGACAAGGGCTGTTTTCAATTTAAAATTAAAGAAATTATAACATTAACTTTACAATTAAATCAAAATTGCATAAAGAGCATAAAACCACAAATATATAAGCTTAAAAGTATATTTTTTATGACACAGAACAATTCCAAAAACAATTCAAGTGAAAAAAGAACCGTACGCAAAGCAAAGTTCGTGGTCTCAATTTTAAAATTTGGCTTTAAGTTTCTATAGCATGTCGATATGTTGGTGATACGAAAGTAGCTGAAAATCACTCGGCAATATAGGCAAATATCTTCATTATACGCACAAGTGTATATTCACATACAAATTGCTGTTGATTAAGATAGGAATACTTTTGTAGAAAGTAACGTATGTGTCATTTGCGTGTCATGTTTCTCGTACTTTTAAAATGTGTTTATTGTTAGCGATTTACGTGTGGACAGTAGCCTGCCAGCATACACATTCTACGACACTTTGCGTACGTTTACTAGGGAGTTGTTATCTGCCAGTTTCCAAGAATTATGTAGGTGTAATCTGTAAATAGTTTTAACATTGACTCGTATCGTAATAGACGCGCTGTCCGGTACTGAGATTTTGCGCTATAAGTTACGGTCAATTCATCTCTTTAATGGGCATTTTTTTCTTAATTTTTTGCCTCTTTGTATAATTTAAAATTGAGACTGTGCGTCAATCAAAGCAGCTTTATCTAAATAATTTAAATGTTTTAAAAAATTTAGTCCATCTTTCACTAATTTGTCTTACTACTGTTTTCAACCATATAAGGCGTTAATTTCTTTCTGGTATGAATAAAAATGATAGAACTGTTTTTTTTTTGTTTTAATATATGTCGACGTTTATGTAGCAATTGTAAATGCAAATTATGGATAATATTTTAACGTCTCCTTAGTAAGTCTGTATTATCTTTAGATTTTAAGGACGTTTATTTCAGTAATATATTGGTGATCTCTCATCGCTACGAAAAAAATTATTAAATCGCAACGATAGTAAAAAGTACAAGATATTTTATTCATTATTTTTTATTTAATTATTAATTGCTTAAGATCTAGATTCAATAATTATTTTACAAAAATATGGTGATTTCGAATATTTATTATTTATCACATAGTTCAGAGGAGGCGACGAGTCTAAGTTAATAATTATTAAAGTAAAATATAATTAACATAACCTAATCAGGACGCCGCGAGCGCTCGAGGGTTGCGGCTACGGTGCCGCAGCGCCCGTGGCGTCCTAGCCCGGCGGTCCTCCGACGGCACGCACAGATTAACCAGTGAGTGAAAGAGGAAGAGCCGACACCGCCCGGCGCCGGCGGAGGAGCGGGGCATGGACTAGCTGCGAGCGACGGCTCAGCGCTGGAACAGCGGGTTTGGGAAATCGGGCGGATGCGGTAATGGTGCGGGTGGTGGGCGCGATCGGCGCCACGCAACCAACCAACACGCTACCGCTGCTGCCACCGCTACGAGCGCCAACAGCGCCGTTAACGCCAGCGCTACGGCCAGTCCAGCTGCAGAAACGCACACTTCGCCTCCGCCTGTCGTACCACCTGGCTCCGTGCCCGAGCCATCGCGTTGCCGTGCCGCCCGGGACGGGTCGCGTCTCTCCAGCGTAAAGATCTCGTTTGACTCGACTGTTACCTCCTCTCGAAGTTGACCCGATAGCGGGCCATCTGTGTCGATCGTTTCTCGTTTACGGCGCTTTCCAAACGCGTCGGAACCGCGACAGTTAACCTAGATGCATTTAAGTTAAATTAATACAAATTAGTATAAATATTGGAAGGGATTCAAAATATTGTTCTAAACTTACCGGTTGACATTTTCCAAAACAGACTCTTATATTACATTGGAATCTAATATTGTCGCTGCTAGGGAACTTAAAGGCGTTAAACGCAGCGCGCAAAGCACTACCGTCTTCGCTTCTTTCCCATTCCCCAAAGATAGCCGCGTCAGTAGCACAACCATCCTCATCGGTAACCGTGTACTCATTTTCTATGTTTGTTGATACTTCGCTAGTCTTTGCAATACAACTGCGAGCGAATCCTCCGTATATACCTAATAATTGTCGAAATGATTATTTTAAGCAATATTGTGGGCATTATGTATTTAGTATAAGATTAAACATTATTTGAAACTTACTGGACGGTTGAACATCGACTTGCAACACTAAATTTTCTCCAATCTCTGCAGAGCTGACCTCGTCACCAGTACGAGAGACGATCCTCATAGAACAAGTAGGCGGAGGGCCAGTGTTTGCAATGGTGCCCGCGGTTGTTAACATAGATACATTGAAAGCTAGTGTCACATTTTGCTCTCCAGTTTGATATATACACTTAATGTGGAAAGCTTTAGCGTTTGATGTTACAAGTTTAGGATGTTTTTGCATCACTAAAACGAAACTTGCTAGGCCCTGCAAGTAAAATGAAAAACGTCATGAAAACTCAAAATTAGGAAAATCTATTATATCTTTAATACATTTTTATAATCTTTAGCAAGTTTTTGAATGTTTTCATATCTTACGGTATTCATACAAACCATGTTGATTATGAAATACGAGATTGATAAAAAATAAATAATACTCACATTGACATGAACTAATCCACAGTCACCAAAGAATACAGTGAAATCTACTGGTCTTTCTTGATTCACAGTTGTATGAACAACTAGACGACACCGCTCATCTTTGCTATAGCCTTTTACGTATAATACTCCATTGAAATCTTTAATCTTGAGGCTTACACTCACTCCATTAGCGAGACAATGTACCTTAAAAAAATATATGTTAGAGTACGTAAATGAAGTTCATATGTAAATACATAATTAAATAATAAAGTAATAACAATATTAATTATTATAAATAAATAAAAAGTTAACTAATTAGAATTATTTAATGGTAATCGTTTTAAGCTCACCTGCATATCTGGTAGAGGGAAATCTGTTCTATAATTAGTGATGTTAGGTGTTGAGGTAGCATTGCAGTGCACTCTTGGATTGCCGATATAGCCAGTTATACAAGTGCATCGTGAACGGTGATTGATGGCTTCGCAAGTCGCATGTAGCCCACATGGTTCGGCTTCACATGCTGGCACACACTTTCCGTTAACGCAGCGCGAAGAATCATCACACTCATCGTCGACACGACAGCCAGCTGGTACGCATGCATCTCCATGCACCATAAATCCACGATCTAAGTCACAAACGCAGCGACCACGTGCATCTACAATACGACCCTCGTTTTGAAGACAAGGAACACATTCTCCGTTGTCGTTCACTCCTTGGCCTTGTACGCACTTTGTGATGGGAGCTGAAAGGAATTAAGACAAATATTACTTAATTTAAAAGATGATCATCTTTTTTTAGAAAGATTAATAAATAACAAAGGTAGTAGAAAATAAAGACGACCGTAATAAAACTGCTTTTAAAATAAAAGTTATCAAAATTTACATGAATAAATAAAGTAAATGGTAAGTAATAATGAACAATATTAATTTTTAAACTTACGTTTATAAGGTGTACATTGAACAAGAGCATTGCCTCTATAACCAGGTTCACATTCACATATCATTGTTTTTACTGGTAATGTATCAATAAGTTTACATTCTGCATTTATGCCACAGGGATTTATGTTCAAGCAAGGATTTTCGCATTTATTTTCTAAGCACGCGGTACCAGGTGGGCAATCTAAGTCATTATTACAGAGTGGTTCTGTTTTGTTGCAGCCTTCAGTAGTACTCTGGTATCCCGGTGGACAGACACAATAAACTTCGTGAAGATGTACTCGACATTCAGCAGGTTCATTGCAATTATTTGAAGTGCACGGTTCCACACATTTTGAGTTGATGCATGATTTTTGGGGTGGACAGTCAGAGTTTGCACGACAGCTGATCGGCGAACATGCCAAGGCTGGATTACCAATAGTGCCAATTTGGCAGCGACAAGAAGCGCGATGTTCAACGCCATAGCATTCGGCAAATTTTCCACAGATATCAGGCTCAATTGTGCAAGCGGGCACACAACGGTTATTTATACAAGTCTCATCGTCTGCGCAATGGCTATCAGCTTGACATTTAATATCATAACATCCTGAGCGTGGATCGCCAATAAAGCCGGGCCTACAAGCACATACTGGTTTGTGATCTTTAATTTGACAATCAGTGTTTGGTCCACATTCGCATGGATTTTTACAAACCGAAGTTATACAAGCATGGTTAGACGTACAGTCTTTATCTATCTCACAAGCTACTTCTAGAATCGGAGTGGTTGGGCGACAGATGCCTTTACCACTACTGACATAACCTGGAGGACAGGAACAGATCATTGTGCGAACGGGTAATGTGGGAGATACTTCACAATGAGCTGGTGTTGAACAAGGCTGCAATGCCGTGCATGGATTCACACATTTGGCAGATAAACAAGCTAATTTTGATGGACAGTCTGCGTCTACATAACATTCTGCTGTTTTTTGAAGTCTGCATTCTATATAAGGACTGCCAGTGTAACCTTGGTTACATTTGCATACACTTATATGATTACGAACTAAGCACTCAGCATTGTTTCCACATAGATTTGATGTAAGGCATGGATTAATACACCTGTGAGCACGACATTGTTTATCTTGCGGACAGTCACCATTTGATCTGCATTCAATAGCATTACAACCAGAATAAGCGTCACCCTCAAATCCAGAACGGCAGCGACATAGTGGTTGTGACCTTTCTACAAAACACTCAGCATTAGAACCACATGTGCTATTTAACAAACATGGACTGACACAATTGCCATTTACACAGGCTTCGTGTGTTTCACATTCTGAGTTAGAGCGACAGCCAACGATGCGACACTGACGATAAGGATCACCGTCAAAGCCATCACGGCAGGAACAAACGGGCCTATGGTTACGAATATAGCATTCTGCATTTTCTCCGCAGTTACAAGGATTTCTACACATTCTATTTACACATGACTCCTGATCACTACAATCCTCATCCGTAGAACAGCTAAGCGGTGGTAGTTGAGCTGGTTTACAGGATCCTCTTTCATCTGGTATGTAACCATCTGGGCAGCGGCATATTAAAGTGCGGAAAGGAACACTGTCAGAAACTGTACAACGCGCTTTCTCGCCGCATGGTTTCAGTTCTTCACAAGCATCGCGACATTCGTCTCTAAGACAAGCTTGCCCACCTGGACAGTCTCCATCCATTCTACATTCTGGTTCACCGAGTACTATTGATTTTTCACATACGCTTAGCGGGTCGCCTAATGGTAGTGATGGTGGACATTTGCAAGATGCAGCGTGGTTTCTGGCAAAGCAAATAGCATTGTAGGCACATTGGTTACGTCCCTCGGGCGAGCAGGCGTTATGGCAAACACCTTTGATGCAAACGTTATCATCGTTACAGTCGGAATCTATTTCACATTCGGATGCTTGACATTTATCGTATGGGTTTCCAGTTGTAGCCACAGGACAGCGGCATTTAGGTCGGTGACCTTCTCCGTAACACTCAGCACTTATGGCACACGGAGCTTCTACAACGCAAGGATTGACACAGGCTCCGTTGTAACACATGTCACTATCTTGACATTCCGAATCAGACGTACAATCAACTATAAATAAAATGGTAAATAAATATTAAATTAATTTTAATAAAATTTATCTTTACTTGTTTTTCCCCTTAACAGTGATATACGTATATATATTTCATTATTTTAAAATAATATTTAAAAGTAATTTCATAATTCTACGTAAGCTTAGTATTTAAAAACTGGACCAGTATAACTGTCCAATAGTTTAATAAAAAAATTTAAAATATTGTAATTTATCAAGAGGATTCATAAAAATATAACATTTTTTTACCTTTAATACATCCAATGTATGGATTTCCAGAATGATTGCGCTCGCAAAAGCATACCGGATGATGTCTCACTACAGTGCATTCCGCATTTGTACCGCAAAGACAAGGATTAGCGCATGCACCGTTTATACAGGCTTTGGATAATGGACAGTCAGAGTTCGCTTTACATCCAACTGGTATAACAGATTTATCTTGTGATGCTGTAAAAAGTATAAAGATTAATTTTGTTTGTTCTATTCGTTTTTATAAAGAAGATTTAAAGAAAGGGAACTTACGAGGTGTACAACGTGTTTTGGCGTTGCCTGTGTAACCAATAGGACAAGAACACTGGGGTTCATGGTTTATTACACGACACAAAGCGCCAGATCCACATGCATCCATACATGGATTGATACAAGTTCGTTCAGTACATGCTTGTTCAGGTCCACATTCTTCATTTTTGTAACATTCGAAAATAGATGGTTGCCTCGGTTCTGTGAGAGATATAGTAGTAAATTAATTAGAAAAAAAATGTAAAAACGTACCTCTATAAACCTAATCATAAAAAGTAGGTAAAGACAAATAAGTACCTGTGTTGCATTCTATTCTTGGATTTCCAGTGTATCCTGGCGGACAAGTACAACGTGATAGATGATCATCCGTTTCACAGAGCGCATTATGTCCGCAAGGGGATGCTTTACAAGCGTCGATACATTTTCCTCGTTGGCAGATTTGATTTTTAGTGCAATCAGAGTTAGATGAGCATTCTGCCTCGGGTGGATTGCGACAACCACTATCAGGTGCCACACGGCCTCCATCCGGACAAACACAGGCCACAGCTCGTAAGGGTAATATGTCCACAGTCTTACAGAAAAGACCAGCATCGCAAGGATTTCCTTGACATAAGTCGACGCACCGAGAGTTCACACAACCAAGCGGTCGGGCACAGTCAGCATCAGTAGTACATTCATCCGAGAGCTGAATTGCAACACAACCGCGGAGGAATGGATCTCCACTGTGTCCTGGTAGACATTCACATATGGGTAGATGACGATTGGGGGTGCAGACTGCACCTGGAGCGCAACTGCTTTCGGAGCATGCTGGTTGACAGAATCGGTTTAATCTATTACATATTTGAGTATCATCACAGTCTTCGTTATATTGGCATATTCCTGAAACGCAAGCTCGACGTGGATCACCCTGTGTGCCAGGTGGACAGCGACAAGTGGCCACATGAGCGATAACTTCACAGACAGCATCTCGACCACAAGGACCTCCGAAACTACACGGGTCACGGCAATAGTTATTGATACAGCTCTTATCAAATGGACAGTCTTCGTCTGAAGTACATTCCGCTGTGGAAAAATTAAAGAAATGTTATATATGTACATTTATTAAGGGCTAGCTAACTTCTTCCAATTTTAATTGAGAATTCCGCCAGAAATATGAAGTGGGTATATTTGAAATATACCTACTTCATATTTCTTAAGTAGGTATATTTGAAATATACCTACTTAATATTTCTGGCGCAATTTCAATATTAGAAATAAGAATGTTATAAAAATTGGTTTGAAATTTGGGTAATTTTAAGTGCCAAGCTCAAAATTTTGTTGTTACAACCGTTTTGGAGCGAACAATTTTTCTGGTTACACGTAATTTTTAATCGGTGATATATATATTATAGAGTATTCATTCGAATGATATAGTGTAATACACTAATTTAATCTATGGTTAAATGCTCAAGGTAAGTAATATAGTTATATGCATAAGGATTTATAATTAATTTAAGAATACGGCCTGGCAAATGACTAATAATATTTATATATATACAATACAATATAAGAATATAATCATTTATAGGCATTTTTAAGACCTACAGTTTTCTAGTACGGTGTCATAATATAATTTATATCCTAAAATTTAGCCATTTTGTACAATATATTAACAAAAATTTGTATAAAACTTCCTCGTTTATTTCTCATTGTAATAGGGGTAATCATGTTAAAATCCATGGAGTAGTTAGAAGTAAGCGGAGATACAGATAGAAGTAAACCGCTACTTTTATCTTTTATGTTTTTTTTTTCAAAGCTTATTTAATTATTCATTATAAAGTATTACACTTAGTTATTGTATTTAGGTAAATACATTGTTAAGCAGACGTCAAATATGTTACAACATTTTGATAATTAATAAACTGGTAATATATACTTACGTATATAACAAGAGCGAGCCGGGTCACCAGCGGTTCCAGGAGGGCAGCGGCAGCGAGCGCGATGTGCATGAGCCTCGCACAATGCGCCTGCACCACAAGCGTTTGCGCAAGCCGACACGCAGCGCTGACCTACACACGCCTCTGCTGCGCCGCATTCCTCGTCAGATAAGCACATCGGCCCAGATACACCTGTAGAAATAATATTTGTTTTTTTAGAAATAGTTTATTTAAGGCTATAATTCAAATATATAGAAGGTTTGCATATGTTAATTACTTGGTGTACATGCGACGTTTGGATCTCCCTGTAGTGGCGGAACACACGTGCATGTGACGCGATGAGCGCGAGCGTGACATTCTGCTCCAACACCACATGCTCCCGATGCACATACGCTTTTACACTGTCGGTCTAAACATTTTTCTTCGTCACCGCAATCCGTGTCTTCTGTGCATTGTCCGCCTTGAAAAGTACATATTTTGATAAGAAAATACCTGCATACTGCAGAAATTTTATAGCATTAAACCCGTTATGACATTTAAAAAGAACAGGTGATAAAATTTTCAAATAATATTTTACGAGGTGCCATGCGATGTGAATCTTAAGTTATCCGATGCCGAAAGAATAACACATGTATTTACAAACAAGAAATGGTGTGTATTATACATTGTAAAAAAGGCGAAAAAGATTTTTATACACGTACGTACAAATTTAATGACCTGCGTATAGTCTCGCCTGGTAAACCACTTGCATATCTTTTTATAAACCTATTGATTAAAATAGTAAAAAAAAATATTATTTCTTTATTAGTCAATATCATTAAATTTTTTCTTGACTTACGAGGACTGCATTGGATCGAAGCATCACCAGTCAAGGGTTGGGGACATTCGCATACTAGGGTGCGGAATGGTAATGTATTTGCAACGCGACACACGGCTCGAGTTCCACAAGATGTTTCTTCACACGGATTCTTACAGTTTCCTTGTAAGCAGGCCAATCCCGGCCCACATTCTGCATCGTTTCCACACTCAAATTGGTCTTGCACTGATAATAATTAAGATGAAAATTTAATATAATTTACAAACTATTTCTCTGTATTTAAATAATTACAAAATGAATAAGGCAAACCTGTTTTGCATTCAATCTGAGGATTTCCTTTTGTGCCGCGTGGACATTCACATGTCGGGTTATGACGTATGACGTTGCAGATAGCGCCAAACGCACAAGCTCCGGAACAAGGATCTTGACAAACTTTTCCTTTACAAGCTAACCAGTTCGGACAATCTTCATCAATAGTGCATTCGTCTTTGCGACAGCCCACCCATGGATCTCCACGAGTTCCACGAATACATTCGCAAGATGCCACGTGACCTCTCGTATAGCACTGAGCTTCAGAACCGCAACGCATGCGTAGGCACATTTTGATACAGGTGCCGCTTTCGCAGCCCTCGTCGTCAGGGCAGTCATTATTGCTATGGCATTGAGCTGTCACAAAAAAGGACAAGTATAAATATACTATGTAAACGATGGTAAAAAAAAACTTTATTGTATAATTACAAATAAATATTGTATATACCTGAATGGCATCCTATATACGCGTCACCTTCATAGCCCGGTAAGCAGGCACATCGGGCTCTATGTTGTTTAGCTAGGCATCGAGCATTTATGCCACAATTTGTAAGTACACAAACAGATGTACATCTGGAATCGACACAAACTGCGCTGTCGGCACACTGTTCATCGTGTAAACATTCAGGCACCGGTGGCGCTACGGTGACGGTAGTGATTTGTTCACAACGCACAAATGGATAACCGGTATAGCCAACAGGACACGAACAAACGGCAGAATGTCGAACTCCTGTGCATATTGCATTGATACCACAGGCGTTTATGCAAGGATCGGAACATTTTCTATTAATACACGCTCGGTCACCGGGACAGTCATCATTGACTATACACTCAGGGTAAGAGCAGAATCCATCACGGCATGTTCCGTGTGGACCACAAGGGTTTGGATCGCAAGGATCGAATACCGTTGGACTCGTTGGTGGTGTCTCTAAAAATAACATGTTTGTTCAATAAGTATTTTTTTAATTATAATTATAATTGTTTATTATTTATTAAAATGTTAATTATTTATTTACCCCTGAGTCTGCAATCTAGGAATGGATCGCCTGTGGTAGAAGGTGGGCATGAGCATATTGGTGCATGATCGAAAACGCGACAAAAGGCTCCATTTCCACAAGCACCAACGCATGGGTCGATACATTTATTACGAATACAGGCTCGATCACGAGGACATTCAGAGCTGACAACACATTCCGGTCGACAACCCGTGGAGCCTGCATCTCCCATCGTTCCACTAGGACAGGAGCATACTGCGTTGTCACCGACCGCGTTACAAAGTGCGCCAGGACCGCATGGAGATGGTTTGCAAGGAGGAGCTACATAAATAGAAAAATATGTATAATAATTCCATAAAAAAATTATATTTTAATTAATATATTAAATTTTATGAATTATTAACCTGTTGTTATGATATCACATTTTTCAAATGCATTTCCTCTTGTTCCTGATGGGCATGAGCAAAGTGGTATGTGGTTTATTGTTTCGCACTCCGCACCTATTCCACATGTACCTTGACAAGGGTCACGGCAATGTGATCGTATACAAGCGCGATTAGGAGAACAGTCCGAGTCAGCAATACATTCTGGCCTACATCCGGTGTACGGGTCACCGCGCAAGCTTGGCTCACATTCGCAAGACGCGCCATTCCCTCTTGCGCGACATATTGCGCCGGGACCACAAGGAGATGGATTACATAGGTCTGGTTGTTTTGCTGAAAAATGTAGGTATTTCTTATGTTTTATTAAAGTTTAAAGTGCAAGTAAGCAAATCATATAACAAGCATTTTTGCTTAGATTCTGCATAGAGGTCACATAAAAAAAATTACGACTCACTCAGTTTCGCAAGTAAAACCCATGCCTAAGTTTTAAAAGCGAAAACAAAAGTTTGTCGCAATCTTAAACCCTAAATTCATTTTCACTAGCAATATATTTAAACATATTATAATCAAAAGCAATCTTCCAGTTAAATCTATCTTACGAATATTCACGGTGGGTCGACATTCAATAAGAGGATTTCCGCTAGTGGGTGGGGGACAGGTGCAGCGTGGCTCGTGAGCAACTGCGGTACAAACAGCATTAAGACCGCATGCTCCGGGACAAGGATCAGTGCAATGCCTATTTAAACACATGAGGTTCCAGGCACAGTCATTAGATTTAAGGCATTCAACACGACAGAATGGAGGAGCGCCGTGATATCCAGACCGGCACTGACAAACACCATTAATGCAATCAGCATTAGGTCCACAGTTCGGACACGGTGACTTAATTTCAGGTTCCAGTTCTGTAACTGTTTGAAATAGAAAACGCAATTATTTTAAAATTATATTATGATATAATACAATACTATAAATATAATACTACTTTCTCTAGTGTATATATTACCTTCCAAACATCGAGTAAATGGATCGCCAGTATAATGACTGGGGCAGCTACAAACTGGAGAATGTGAGTTGGTATGACAAATAGCGTGTGTGCCACAAGAGCCCGGACAAGGGTCACGGCATTTATTATTACGACAGGCAAGACTCGGTGAACAGTCAGAATCAACTCGACATTCAGGTCGGCAGCTTGGCGGTTCTTCGTACATCATTGATCGACAAGAACAATGGGCCACTGTGCCTGCTGCCCGACAAACGCTATTCGGTCCACATGGATTTGGTGAACATGGATCTGTTACTATTGGCGCTGAAATATTAATAATATTGTATTTTATATTGATTCACTTCACTGTTCGAATTCAGGGAAATTTTAATAAATAAAAAATACTAACCTGTTACACGACGACAAGCAATAAACGGATCTCCGCGTAATGGCGCTGGACATTCACATATAGCTAAATGATTATAAACATTGCAGATAGCGTCTGTACCGCATGCATTCTTGCAGGGATCTATACATTTGTAATTGATACAAGCAAACTGTTTTTGACATTCACTATCTGTTGTACATTCAGGTCGACATTCAATATAACCATTGCCATAATATCCAGGTATGCATGAACAAGTTCCATTATCACATAAAGCATTGATACCGCACGGTGATGGAGTACAGGAATCCGGCTTCGGTACTGGCTCTGCATCTATTTATATTATGACAAATATTAGATTAAGGTTATAAAATAAAGCTTAAACTAAAGTGTTAAATTTTTCGACATTTGCTTTAGGTAATTATAAAGAATTGAAAATTAGTGTAAGAAAACAGAAGCAAAAGTGTAATAAATTATGAAAAAATACTTCTTAACAACATTATTGCTATATATGTAAATATAACACAAATATACCTTTTTCTATTTCGTAACATCCTACGAATGGGTCTCCTCGATAGCCTAGTAGACATGTACAAATTGCCAAATGATTAGCCGCTCGGCACTCTGTATTGCTGCCGCATGATCCAACGCAAGGATCAACGCATTTTTCGCGTACGCAAGCCTTATCTCTAGAACAATCTTCATTAATTGTGCATTCTGGAGAACAGCGTGGAGGAGAGCCAAAGTAGCCTGGCTTACAACTGCAAGACGCTGACCCATAGATGTCTTGACAGTAAGCAAATGGCCCACAAGGATTTGGTTCACAAGGACTTGTAGCTACTGCTGTCATTATTTTTTCTTTAGTACATCTTGTAAATGGATCTCCTTCAAAACCTTCGAGGCAAGTACAATATGGACTGTGACGGTGAACTCGGCATTGAGTATTTTCGCCACACGTGCCAGTACATGGATCAACACATTTTAGCTTAATGCACGCTCTATTAAGAGGGCATTCTGAGCTTGTCACACATTCAGGTCGACAATTTGGTGGATTACCATGATATTCAGGTAAACAAGTACAAATCGCTTGTTCGTTGATAGTCTTGCACGTACTGTATGGCCCACATGGAGAAGGAGTACATGGGTCTGTTGGTTTATCTACAAAATAATATGATTGATTATTATTTTCATAAAAAATGTTTAGATGATATTTAGTCATGTTATTAAAAAGAATCAAATACACATACCTTCTTTTAGAGTACAGCGATCATATGGATTGCCAATATAACCAACAATACAATTACATTTGGGCATATGGTTAACTGTTTGACATTCAGAATCGATACCACAAAAACCTAAACATGGGTCCTGGCATTTATTATTGAGGCATGCCAAATTTTGTGAACAATCAGAGTTCAGTAGGCATTCGGGTCGGCATCCTTCGTACGGGTTACCAAAGAAGCCACTTATGCACATGCAACTAGCAGCATTATTTCTTTCCTGACATAAAGCGTTCGGGCCGCATGGATTAGGCGAACATGGCTTAATTTGTTCAGGTGGCCTTTGTATTGATACTGGAATATAAAATGTATGTTTAAAGAAATTATATACATTATTAAGTAATAAATATATCAAGTCTTCAAAGTTTTATTCCTTAAATTTATGTCATAACCATAAGTACCTTTTATCGGACTGCATAGATCAAATGCGTCTCCTTCATAGCCGGATTGACAGGAGCACAGAGGTGAATGACTGACAACTCGACAAATTGCATTTTGTCCACAAGCACCTATGCACGGATCGACGCATTTATTATTAATACAAGATTTTTCAAAACTACATTCACTGTTTGTGATACACTCTGGACGGCAATATGGAGGACTTCCATTATAGCCATTTAAGCATGTGCAAGAGGGTGTCTCGCCGACTTGTCGACACTGTGAGTTAGGTCCGCATGGTGAAGGCGTACATGGTGTTCTTATTGGGGGATTATCATCTGTAATTAATAATAGTAAATTTAAAAAATGAAAATTAGTAGATATTTAATGAGGAAATAAAATATATGTAATCATGAATATATGAATTTTATATAGTTACAGATTACATAAACAAACTGTATATATTTATACTACGATTCATTCTTTTTTGTAAAAATAGACTGGAAGAGTGGTCAAAGTCCACAGGATGGTAAATGATCAACCACGCACTGTAAGAAACACTATTCATCTCTATGCCAATGCGCCACCAAACTTGGGAACATGTTATATATGGAGGATATTATTTTCTTGTATCTGTAGTTACATTGGCTCACTCTTCCCCTCAAACCGAAATACAACAAAACTGGTTTTGGCGGTAGCATATATGACGTGTGGGTGGTATCTACCCAGATGGGTTTAGCACACAGCCTTCCACTACCAAGTAAACAATACTGTTCAACATTAATTTGAAACTCTGTTGTATTCCATTAGAACTGGTTATAGGAAAACACGTTTTTTATTAGCAATTAAATTCAAATTATTTGTTTTCGGCCAACCTTATACCAAAACTATATTCTACTTATATACAACCCGATTGGGTAGACTTGTTTATTGGGGGGATAGACTATATATAGGAATACACAGTCTATTTCACATATATTTGAAAAATGTCTCACCATACCATTGCTTTATACTCGATACCATATAATTCGTGCAATATATTTCTACTTTTATATATGCCCAAAGTAAACTAAACTTAACTTTTTATTCCATAATTATATGCGACAATTTATCAATTTGTTTATCACTGACTCGGTTTTTTTATTAGGATTATAAAACAACTTCAGAATTTCATTTAAAGTAAATAGAAAAATACTTACATGTTATTTCCAAACAATGCGTAAATGGATTGCCAGTAAATCCACTTGGGCAATAACAAATAGGATTGTGATTATGAATCTTACATTCCGCATTAACACCGCATGATCCGCGACAAGGGTCCACGCATTTTTGATTAGAGCATGATAAAACGCTTGAGCAGTCTGAATCAACTAAACATTCAGGACGACAAGATGGAGGTATTCCAATATAGCCTAAAATACATGAGCAAACTGCTTGTTCCTGCATAATTCGACACTGACTGTTAGGACCGCAAGGAGACGGAACACAAGGATTTTTCTTTTGTTGCTCAACTAAAAATGAAATAAAATATTATTAATCAACTAATAATAATTAAAAAACGTTTCAACTTAGGTAAATGATATCTTTGAATTGTGCGCTTTACCTTTGTTTGTTATACACGAGAAGAATGCATTTCCGATGGTATTTGGTGGGCAACTACACATAGGAATATGATTATACACATCGCAGATAGCATTATTCCCACATAGGTTTGTACATGGATTCATACATTTATTATTTAAACATGCTAGATTTGATGCGCAGTCTGAATTATGAGTACACTCGGGTCGGCAACTCAAGTAAGGATTGCCAAAGAAGTTCTTTCTACAAGTACAAAGTCCGTCGTTACAATCCGCGTTCGCTCCACAAGGACTAGGATTACATTTGTCATATAGAGCAGGTGAATGTTCTGAAAAATATACCACAATTAAACGTGATATAAACAAATATGTATAGAAGTTATAATAGTTTTGACAACGGATATGTTATATATAATAAGATATATATATATATATATATATAAATAATCTCACCTATAATTTCTGTAACGTGACAACTTTCAAATGGATTTCCTGTATATCCTTCTATACAACTGCAAATAGCAGAGTGCTGATGGACTTGACATACGGTTTGTAGTCCACAAGAACCAACACAAGGATCTTTACATCTGCGGTTGATGCAAGCTTTGCTTGATGGACAGTCAGAGTTAACAGTGCATTCTGCTCTACAGTTTGGTGGAACTCCAATAAAATTGTCTATACACGTGCACATTGGTATCTTATTAATAGTCTGGCAGATTGAATTCAAACCACAAGGAGATGGTGAACAAGGATTTTGATCGGCAATTGGAGTTTCTGTAAAAAAATGTCATCTTATTAAGGCGATTTTTCTTATGTTAGTAACTAGTTATAATAAAAATGATGTGTTCTTACTTTCTACTAAAATGCATCTGGTGAATGGATCCCCTTCATAGTTTTCGCGACATGAACAAATTGGTGCATGATTAATTACTTTACATTGAGCATTTTGTCCGCATACACCTATGCATGGATCAATACATTTTTGGTTTATACAGCTCTTTGATTTTTCGCACTCTGAATTGACCGTACATTCAGGACGACAACTAGGCGGTGCTCCAATATAATTAGGTATACAAGTGCAAGAAGCTACACCGTTATTATCTTTACAAATGCTGTTGCTTCCACAAGGGTTTGGTATGCAAGGATTTTGTGGCACATGTTCTATAAGAAAATTAATTAAATTATTTAAAATTCGATCATGAAAATATCTAATAATCATAAAGAAAAAAACACACCCGGTTCATTGATAATAATATGACAATATGCATACGGATTTCCAGTATACCCGGAAGAGCATTTGCATGATGGCAAGTGGTTTATGACTTCGCAAACAGCAGTTGTTCCACATACACCTGGACATGGGTCTTCACATTTGTTATTAAGACAAGCCTTATTGAAAGGGCAGTCAGTGTTGGTAATACATTCGGGTCTGCAAGTCTCATAGGGATTTCCAAAATATCCAGGTTCGCAGGCACAAATGGCAGCATTATTTTTAGTAACTCTACAGCGAGCATTAACTCCACAAGGAGTTGGATTGCATGGGTCTTGTGATATTGATATTTGTGGTACTTCATAGCATGATAAAAATGGATCTCCTGAATAACCATCTTGACAAGAACACATGACGGTATGAAGTCTCACTCTACATACAGTATTGATTCCACATGATTCAGGGCAAGGATCTTTGCACTTGTAATTAATGCAAGTCTTATCAGTTTGGCAATCTTCATTACTCGTGCATTCTCGTTTACAATTTGGTGGGTTTCCTTCAAATGTAGGTTGACACGAGCAAATATATGAATCACCAGTAAGTGACGCTTTACATATGCTATTCGGTCCACAAGGCGAAGAGGCACATGGATTACTAGGTAGTTCTTCAACAGGTTGTACTGAAAAATATGATATATTTATAGCCATATCAGACTTATAATGTAAAAAAAAGGTATTGGAAATGTATATAAAATTACCGTAGCAGTGCGTGAAAGGAGATCCTGTATATCTTGGTGGACAAGAGCATATGGGATTGTGATTGTTTACGTTGCATATAGCGTTGGAAGCACACGACCCTGGACATGGATCTTGACATTTTCTATTAATGCAAGCCAACGATGGAGAACAATCAGTGCTTTGAATACACTCAGGTCTGCAACTAGGTGGATTACCCACGAATCCTTGTATACAAGAACAAACTGCTTGACCGTTTGTCTCTCTGCATATACTGTTCGGCCCGCATGGAGATGGTTCACATGGTTTGGTGACAGGTACTAAAAATGTTAAACAGTTACTAAGCTTATAAATTATTGGCGTAATTGACTATTTTTTACTTGCAATATGAAGTCGATTTAACTATAGCCTACTTTTAACCGACTTCATAATAATGAGGTTCTTAATTAGATCTTTGGTATGGCCGCAATTTTCTCAAAAACGATTGATCTGATTTGGATGAGACTTTCGTTCTTAAATGCACTAGTTAAGGTTTCATCCCGTTTTCACTGTGATCGTGTATATGGATTGTTTTAACTATTGAACTATTGTTTAAAGTATTAAACCAATATAGGTGTAATATATATATATTACACCTTCATTTTTTATTAGGTCGAATACAATTTAATTTGAACTCGGGTTCTTTTTTAAAATATTTTATTATATAATTTGGTAACTGGTATTGATATTCATAGCACGATCAGTGAAATACAGAAGAAAAAAACTGAAATTAGACGTATTGTTATGTTTATGTAGCAATACTTACTTTTTATATCATTACATTCGTAAAAAGCGTTTCCAGACATTCCACTTGGACAACTACATACAGCCACGTGGTTATACACATGACATTCAGCATTGATTCCGCACATGTCGCGACAAGGATCAACACACTTGTTACGTAAACACGTTTGAGTGAGAGGGCAATCTGAGCTGAGTACGCACTCTGGGCGGCAGCTGAAGTATGGGTCGCCGTGGTATTCTGGCAAACAACTGCATTCCCCGTTGTTACGACAAACGGCGTTTGGACCACACGGTGATGGATTACACGGATCGATGTTTTGGACTGGTTCTGTAATTTTGATTTTTATTAATTACCTGAATAACCATTTTTTATTAATTTAATTAAAATTAATATAAAATTACTTTAATATTTAAAAATAAGTTTATTCAAAATTAGTATTTACATTATGCATTGCAAATTGTCGTCTTTATGCTAACTAGTAGTAAGTAATATTGTATACCTGGTGCTTTAATGTTGCAAGCTACAAATGGATCACCATCATAGCCAACGGGACATGAGCAAACAGGGACGTGTTTCACAACGTTACAAACGGCTGTTATACCACATGATCCTAGACATGGGTCGACACATTTCATATTAATACAAGCTTTGTCGTTACTACAATCAGTGTTTAGAACACATTCGGGTTTACAATTAGGTGGACTTCCAATGTAACCTTCGAGGCATATACAAGAAGGTATTCCACCTGTATCTCTACACTCGGCGTTAAGTCCACACGGGGAAGGCACACAAGGATTTACTGGTTCCATCAATGTAGTTTCAACTTTAATTATTTTATGGCATATTGAAAATGGATTTCCCGTATATCCTTCTTTACAAGAGCAAATAGGATTATGTTTTATTGCCCGGCAGTCAACATTAATGCCACATCCTTTGGGACAAGGAGATATACACTTCAAGTTTTCGCATGCTTTGTCAAGAGGACATTCCGAGTTTGTAAGGCATTCTGGGCGGCAGTCGGGCGGAGATCCAAGGTATCCATTTAAACACGTACAGATAGCTACACCATTCTGATCTTTACACAGACTGTTTGGCCCACATGGCGATGGATTACAGAGGTCAATTTTTTCCACTAAAAAGTATTACACATTTAATATATTTATGAAAATAACATGCTTGTGCTATTATATATATAATTATTATTTGTTATATGTATATTATTATTATGCAAAATGCATTCAATGTTTCGAAATAAATATATTACGAAGTAGCGATGAGAAATAAGAAGGCCGTATATAAATATAAAATACTCAACTATTTTTAAAGATCTTAATATAAAATTTACATATTTACTTACTTTGTGGTTTAAATAAGCAAATTTTGTATGGATCTCCATAGTGTTGATCTGGACAGCTACAACTAGGTATATGATTAACAACATTACACAATGCATTCACACCACATGATCCGGGACAAGGGTCGTGACATTTATTCAGGTGACAGGCTTGATTAGATGGACAATCTGAGTTTAATAAGCATTCCGGTTTACATGAGACATAAGGATCGCCAAAATAGCCTGATATGCATGTGCAAGATCCAATATCATTCCGTTCTTTGCATACAGCATTAGCGCCACAAGGAGATGGAACACATGGTGTTGGCCTTTCTTCATTAATTTGCGCGACTTTCATTGTGCAATGTACGAAGGGATCCCCAGTGTAACCATTTTCACATAAGCAGCTTGGTGTATGGCTTACAACTCTGCACTCTGCATTGACGCCGCAAGAGCCAGGACAAGGATCGCGGCATTTTTTATTGATACAAGCCTTACTAGTATCACAATCAGTATTACTAGTGCATTCAGGTCGACAATTTGGTGGGGAACCGATAAATTCAGGCAAACATTTACAATCTGCTCTACTTTCTGTTTCTGTACAAAGTGAGTTAGGTCCACAAGGTGAAGGCAAACATGGATTAATTTTAACTGGTGGCAGTAAAGCTGAAAATTAGAAATATTATTATTATTATTGATACCTATTAGAAACGTATATTTTTGTGATAAAAGATCACGTCTGTCTATTTATAATATTAATCATTTCAATACTTACGAATAACTTGACAAACTGAAAATGGATCTCCCGAAAATCCAGACAAGCAAGTACATATTGGGTTGTGTTTGACAACGATACATTGAGTGTTGCGTCCACATGCTCCAGGACAAGGGTCTATACATTTTTGGTTAGAACAAGCTTTATTTAAGTGACAGTCCGAGCTCACTGTACATTCTGGACGACAGTTCGGAGGACTACCAACATACCCTTGAACGCAACCACATACGGCTTGTCCATTTATTTCTCGACATTGACTATAAGGTCCACATGGTGATGGTTGACACAAATTTGTAGACACAGGTTCTGAAAATAAATAAATTATAATGCTACTTATTTATCATTTATACTTAACATATGGTATCTTTATAATACGCACCTATCATTTCATTACAGTAGTTGAAAGGATCGCCTGATGTTCCAGAAGGACAAGAGCAAATCGGTATATGATTAATAACTTCACAAAAAGCACCACTTCCGCATGTTCCAATGCACGGGTCTTTACATTTATTTCTTATGCAAGCTTTGTTACGTTGACAATCAGAATTCAAAACACATTCAGGTTTACATCCAAAGTAAGGATCTCCAAAGAACTCCGGCAAACAAGAGCAAACACCTTCATTGCAGACGGCATTAGTTCCGCAAGGTGAAGGAGAACATGGATTACTCGTTTGGACGTCTGAAATTGTAGGTAATTGTACTAATTATATACATCAGTTATTATAAAAAGGTATATGCTTAGGATTGCTTTGAAGTAGCCTTTTACTCATTATTTTAACCTTTTAAATTCGAATAATCGAAAGTCGAAGCAATATTTATACATCATTGTACAATTTCTAATCTATATGTTAAAAAAATATTATTTAACATTAGCAACTTAATATAAGCCTTAAAATAATAATAAAATATGGTTTACGTACCATTCACTTCAACATTGCAACTTGTAAATGGATTGCCGGTGTAACTTGGTAAGCAAGAACAAATGGGTAGATGATTGTTAACAATGCACTGAGCATTCATTCCACATGCACCCGGACAAGGGTCGACACAGCGATTGTTTATGCATGCTTTATTGGCATTGCACTCTGAATTGACTGTGCACTCGGGTCTGCAACGTGGTGGCGTGCCCATGTAGTTCGGAAGGCAGCTGCAGCGAGGTATACCGTTACGATCCTCACACAGTGCATTTGCACCACACGGCGATGGCAAGCAGGGGTTGATATTATCTTGAGGTGGTAAATTCGACGTAGGATCTAACACAAAATATGGCCGCCGTTAACAAATATGCAACAACAAGTAAAAAAATTCAATACAATAAATTACAAAAAAAACTTACAAGGCATGCAATATGAGAAAGGATCTCCAGTAAAATGTTCTTGACAAGAACACATAGGGTTATGTGCGATAACTCTGCAATTAGCGTTTCGACCGCATTGGCCTACACAGGGATCAACGCATTTTCGATTAACACATGCTTTATCACTTCTACATTCGCTGTTGATTGTGCATTCAGGTCGACAATTTGGTGGAATTCCCATATATGTGTCGCTACAACTGCAAACTGCCTGAGAGTTAACCTCACGGCACTTACTATTGGGACCGCAGGGTGACGGAATACAAGGCGTAACTTTGACAAAATCTGTAAAATAACACAATATATAATCAATTACCTATTAATATGCAGTATTGGTTGTATTGAGTTTAAAATATGTGCTAATTACCTTCGACTTTGTCTATACAGTATGAATAAGCATCTCCTGTTAGACCCGTTGGACAATGACATGACGGCAAATGATTTACAACCTGACATATTCCATTTGGTGCACAGATACCAGGACAAGGATCTTTACATTTATTTTGAATACAGGCCAATGTGGGGCTACAGTCAGTGTTTATAACACACTCTGGTCGACAACCTTCATATGGGTTACCAATAAAATCTTCGAGACATGTACACGCACCAGCGCCGTTTCTTTCTGAGCATTCCGCATTAAGACCGCAAGGAGAGGGTTCACACGGAGAATTATATTCAATAACAGAATCTACAAAACAAAACCAACATAGATTTGTACATTATTTTACAAAAAAAAAACCTTGAATATTTTTTTTATTTTACCTTTGACAGGATAACAAGAGCTTAGCGGGTCACCAGTCTGACCATAAGGACACGAACAGATTAATGCGTGACTGACAACTTTACAATCAGCATTGTATCCGCATGTTTCAGGGCAAGGGTCTTTACATTTCTGGTTTATGCAAGCCTGATTGGTTGGACACTCAGAATTACTTATACACTCTGGACGACAGGCTGGTGGAGCTCCTATATAATTGACTTGACAAGAGCACGATGGAGACTCTCCGATTACTTTGCAAACTGAGTAAGGTCCACAAGGAGATGGGGTACAAGGATCTGTCGGACCCAATGGAGCTGATACTGTAAAGATTATGTACATATTAATAATATAATAAAGTCTATTTTTTGGAGCCCATTATAAATACAAAATGAGTAAACTTTTGCTATAAATTAATGTTATTAAAAAGTTGTTATTAAATATATACATACCTATCGGGATGCAGTTCGTGAATGGGTCGCCCGTATATTGAGCAGGGCATGAGCAAATAGGATTATGATTAATGACTTCACATCTTGCTCCATAACCGCAGCTACCTTTGCAAGGATTTATACATTTTTGATTATTGCAGGCTTCATCGCGAGGACATTCGGCACTAATTGTGCATTCTGGTCGACAAGATGGTGGACTACCGATGAAGTTTGGTAAACATGAGCAAATAGCTTGGTTATTAACTGTTCGACACTGACTATTTGGTCCGCATGGACTAGGATTACAAGGATTCACTTGAGTAACTGTAACAAGAAATTGCATTACAGATCAATTTTTCTTGAATAATTGTCGTTATGTGTATATGTTTTTAATACTACTTACTTTCAACTTTATAACACTCTCTAAAAGCATTACCAGTCATTCCTCGTGGACATGTGCAAATCGGAATATGATTGTAAACATTACATTCTGCAGTTGGAGCACAAGCTTGAGGGCAAGGATTCATACATTTATTACTAGAGCATACTTTGTCTGGTGAACAGTCCATATTTGTTACACATTCAGGCTTGCAACCTATGTAAGGGTCTCCATAATAATCAATTAAACAAGTGCATATTCCATTGTTACATTCAGCATTAAATCCACATGGAGATGGGTTACAAGGATCTTGAATAATAATATCTAAAAACATTTTCAAAAATATATTATTTTAGACAAAAGAGAAATAGTAACAATTATATAAATAAAAATGTAAAAAATTTACCTTGTACTGGCGGAATTAAAGTGCATCTTGTGAAAGGATCTCCAGAAAAGCTTTGTGCGCACGTGCATGCTGGGAAATGGTTAAATACAGTACATACTGCATTTTGACCACAACTGCCAGGACATGGATCGCGACATTTCATGTTCATACATGCCATGTTTGATGGACAATCTTGATTAATAGCACATTCGGGGCGGCAATTAGGAGGTAGTCCTTTGAAGTTCGACATACAAGAACATGATGGTATGCCATTTATATCTCTGCAGATGGCGTTATCTCCGCACGGATTAGGCAAACAAGGGTCTTTAGGTGTGTCAAAGAATACTTGAGCTGAAATAAAATTGAATTACAATAGTAAAAAATATAAAAATAGGAAAACGTTTAAATGATTTTTCATTGAATTTACTTACGTTGTTGATAGCATCGAGTGAACGGATCCCCTGTATAACCAGGTTTACATGAGCATACAGGGCTATGGGTAAAGACTTTGCAGTCTGAGTTTATTCCACAATGACTAGGACATGGGTTTGTGCACTTTAAATTAATACAAGCTTTATTACTTGGACATTCCGAACTGACTGTGCATTCTGGCCGACATCCAGGTGGGGTGCCAAAATAATTAGGCATACATGAACATGCACTTTGACCATTAATTGATTGACATACACTATTTGGTCCACATGGATTGGGAAGGCATGGTGTGAGAGGTTCTGAACTTAATTCTGAAAAAAAAATATATAATTACAAGTAAGCAGATACTATATAAAAAAAATCGACATATACGTAGATTTTTTGTAATTGTAATTACCTTTCATAATAACGCATCTTTGGTATGGTTCGCCTGTGTAACCAGGGGGACAAGTACAGACTGGTAAGTGATTTACAGTTGTACAGATAGCCATTGGGCCACATGTACCTGGGCAAGGATCTTGACATTTATTTCGAATACAGCTTTTGTTTGGCGTGCAATCTGTATTAACTGAACATTCAGGACGACAACCTTCATAGGGGTTTCCAATATAATCAGCCAAACATGTACAAGAACCTGCTGAGTTATGTTCCTTACAAATGGCGTTTGCACCGCACGGAGAAGGGTCACAAGGAGATGTTCTCTCAGGGTTTTGGTGTTTTTGAGGTTGGCAATTTGAAAATGGATCTCCTTCATATCCGTCATCACAGAAGCACATCGGTGTATGACTGACAACCTTGCAATTAGCATTTTGACCACAGGTATTGATACAGGGATCTTTGCATTTCTGATTGATACACGCTTGATTAGTTGGGCATTCACTGTTACTAGAACACTCGGGTCTACAATATGGTGGTGAGCCAAAGAAATTTGGCATACAAGCACATGAGGGCGCACCAGATACTTCTTTGCATATAGAATTAGCACCACACGGCGATGGTGTACATGGTAATGTATCAGCAATTACAGGATCTGTTAAGGAATAAGAAATTACAATGAGAAAATATAATTAATAAAAAGTTCAAATAAGAAATATGATAAACAGTACTTACTAAATCGTACACATCTAACAAAAGGATCCCCGGTATATTTGGGCGGACAAGTACAGATAGGATTATGTTTTACTACAACACATTTTGCTTCCACTCCGCAAGAACCCTTACATGGATCGATACATTTCTGATTACTACACGCCCTATTTGGTGTACAATCTGAGCTTACGACACATTCTGGTCGACACAACGGTGGACTACCTATGTAGCTGGAAATGCACGTGCAAACAGCTTGTCCATTAATTTCACGACATTGACTGTTTGGTCCGCATGGTGTTGGCGTACATGGGTTGGTGGTTATTGGAGCTAAAATATTTAAAAACGATCTAATAAGAGTATACATGTTTATAATTAAATATAATTTTACAAAAACTGAATACATAATTACTATTATCAAATAAAGACAAAATATCAAGAATGTTAAATTATACGAACACAAAAGTTAGAAACTATGATAAGACTTTGTGCATGTCAATCTGGATAGGTACCACCCACACATCATAATGTATATTCTACCGCCTAAAAAATACTTAGTATTTTTGTGTGTTGGTTTGAAGTGAGTGTGTCAGTGGTAACTACAAAAACATGAGACATATCATTATAATTCCAAAAATTAGTGGCGCATTGACGATGTATTTATTTCTTATATGACTTGACTTTTATATGTCTTAATAACAATTTCTACATTGCTTATAATTTTATAACTTAAAATGGACCATCCGAAAATAAGTGGTCGCCACTGCCCAGAGAAGTTCGGACTGTAAGAAATGATAATCATTCATCATTCTTCCTATCACCAACGCCTCAACAACTTTGGTAGCTAAAATATTATGTCTCTTGTGCCTTTGGGAAAATATAGAGAGTTAAATAAAAATGACCAGCCAAAACATATTATAGTTTTAGTTGAATTAATCAAAACCAAAGCAAATAGATAATATATATTATGTAATAAAACCTAAAGTTACTAACCTCTGATTAGTTCGCAACCGTAGAAAGCATTGCCTGTCATTCCCTGCGAACAGCTACACATGGGAATATGGTTCACGACAGTGCATACAGCTGAAGCGGAACATGCCCCAGGGCATGGATCTGTACATTTATTTTTCACACAAGCTTTGTCTCGTGGGCAATCACTACTAAGAACACATTCTGGTCGGCATCCGATGTATGGATCTCCCTGATTTTCCTCTATGCAGTAACAGTCACCATCATTACATACAGCATTTGTTCCACAGGGTGATGGATTACATTTGTCGATTATATCAAAATCTGCACATAATAAATTATTTGTGTCGGTCAGATATAATAATAGAAAATATCACTTGCTTTAGCTGTCATCGAGGTTAATGTAATATTTATATAATTATGAACGTACCTGGCTGAGGTCTGGGAGTACACACGTTGAAAGCATCCCCTGTGTAACCTTCAGGGCATGTACAAATTGGTACATGTCTTGAAACTGTGCAAAGTGCTCCTATTCCACAAGAACCTTCACAAGGATTTTGACATTTTTGTTGAATGCAAGCTTGTGACGGCAAACATTCTGAATTAACGACACATTCTGGTCTGCAATTAGGCGGACTTCCAACAAAATTAGGCATACATGTACACGAGGGTATATTTCTGTTTTCTTGGCAAACCGAATTAGGTCCACAAGGTGAAGGAACACAAGGGTTTTTGTAGGGTTCCAAAACGGCATTTGCTATTGGAGCTAAAACAACAACAAGGATATTCTTTATATGATTACACTAAAAAGTTTACTTACAAGCTGTTAACTTTTATCAACCAATAACTTACGCGGTAGAGGATTACATCTTGTAAATGGATCGCCAGTGTAAAGAGCTTTGCAGTTACAGATGGGACTATGATTAATAACTCTGCATTCTGTATTTATGCCACAAACATCAACACATGGATCGCTACATTTTTGGTTCAAACAAGCTTTATCTGTGGAACACTCTGTACTTATGGTACACTCGGGACGACAGCCAGGTGGTGATCCTATATAATTTGGCATACATGAACAAACGGCTTGCTTATTTACTTCTTGGCAACGACTATTAGGTCCACATGGAGATGGTTGGCATACGTCGACAGCATCTTCAATAGTTTCTGGTGGAAAAGAAGTCATTTTAATATTAAATTTTTATTATCAAACAAATGTCAAAAGTATGAATATCGTTATATACTTACGTTTTTGTACACAGTATCGGAATGGATCTCCTGTAAAACCTGTGTTACAAGAACATGAAGGAACATGGTTTATCACTTGACAAATAGCATTTGGTGCACAAGCTCCTGGACAAGGATCTTGGCACTTATTCACTATACATGCTTTGTGTGTAGGACAATCGGAATTTATCAAACATTCGGGTCTGCAACCATCATACGGATTACCCAAAAAGTCTGGTAAACAAGTACAAGATCCGGCACCATTAAATTCTTTACATAAAGCATTAGCTCCACAAGGAGATGGTAGGCAGGGCGATGTTATCTCTTGTACAGTTTCTGTTCTGTGACATTCTACAAATGGATTACCGGTATAATCAGCTGGGCATGAACATGAAGGCGAGTGACTTATAACATGACATTCTGCGTTAGCTCCACAAGAATTTTCACATGGGTTAACACATTTTTCGTTAATACAAGCTCGGTGTGTTGAGCACTCAGAATTACTGATACATTCTGGTTTACAGTATGGCGGCGCACCAAAGTATCCTGGCTTACACGAGCAAGTTGGTGTGCCTAAAGCTTCTTTACAAATAGAATTTGGTCCACATGGTGAAGGAATACAAGCGTTGATTATTTCAGGTATTACTTCTTGATAAATACATCTCATGAACGGATCACCTGTATATGATGACGGACAAGAACAAATAGGATTGTGATTTATAACTTGACATTTAGCATTAATACCGCAAGCTCCTTGACAGGGTTTGATACATTTTCTATTAGAGCAAGCCTCATCTGGCAAACAGTCTGTGCTAACAATACATTCTGGTCTGCAGGATGGTGGGCTTCCAATATATCCAACCAAACATGTACAAACTGCTTGTCCGTTTATATCACGACATTGACTGTTTGGTCCACAAGGGCTTGGATGACATGGCTGCGGTATTTCAACTAAAACAATGACACGTTAGAAAATTATTATCGTATAATTTTTTAAGCTATTTTTATAACACTAGACACTTAAAAGTTAACAATTTATGTAGAATTTAATTTAAGAAATATAAACGTAGCTGGTAAAATATTTCATTCTTACCTTGTAGGATAGTACAGTGGGTGAAAGCGTTGCCAGACATATTTTCGGGGCATCTACACATTGGTACGTGACTTATCACTTCACAAATTCCATTACTTGCACATACACCGCTGTTGCAAGGGTTTACACATTTATTTTTATAGCAAGCTTTGTCTTGCGTGCAATCTGAACTAAGTATGCATTCAGGACGGCATTCAAAGTACGGATCTCCTTGAAACTCAGGCAGACAGGAACAAACGCCGTTATTACATACTGCATTTGACCCACAGGGAGATGGTATGCAAGGATCATTATCAACATCGTTTGTTACATCTGCAACTATTAAAATATAAATAAGTTAAAAAACAGGTATATGTAAGTTAATTGAAACAAAAATATAATATTTTTTTAAAACATGTTCTTACCTTGTAGCTTACATTCAGTAAATGCATCTCCCACATAACTTTCTAGGCATTTACAAATAGGTGTGTGGTTTTTCACAAAGCATTGAGCATTAATACCACAAGATCCTGGACAAGGATCTTTACATTTATGATTTATGCAGGCTAAACTACTCGAACAGTCCGCGTTAATGACACATTCTGGCCTACAGTTCGGCGGTGCTCCGAAATAATTTTCCAAACATGTACAAGATGGAATGCCATTGTGTTCTTTACATTCGCTAAATGGACCACATGGTGAAGGTAAGCAAGGATTACGTTGCACTTCAGGAATATAAGCTTTAATAGGATAACATCGACTAAAAGGGTCGCCTGTGAAGTGTTCCATACATGTACAAATAGGGCTATGATTAATTACTAAGCAATTTGCGTTTTGCCCACATTGACCAGAACAAGGATTAATACACTTTTGAGCTACACATGCTTTATCAGAGGGACACTCGCTGCTGATTATACATTCGGGTCTGCAATTTGGTGGAGTGCCTCTGTACTCTGGCATACAGCTGCATATAGCTTGTTGGTTACGTATTTTACAAATGCTGTTTGGTCCACATGGAGATGGTTTGCAAGGATCAGAATCGATTTCAATTTCTGAAAGAACGTAAATAATAAGTAGTGATAACTTAAATAATAACAAAATTCATATGAAAGCAAATATTGTTTACCTTGTCTCAAGAAACAATTTTGAAACGGGTTTCCGGTATAGCCAGGATAACAAGTACATAAAGGTGCATGGTTAACTGTTTGACAATCTGCATTCACGGCACACGTTCCTGGGCAAGGATCTTGGCATTTATTTTGTTGACATACTTTGTTAGACGGACAATCCGTATTGACAGTACACTCAGGTCGACATCCTTCATACGGATTTCCAAAGTAACCGGGAGAACAAACACAAGAGCCGATATTATTGCGTTCTTTGCATATAGCATTGCTACCACAAGGCGATGGGGTACACGGAGACGGTTTTTCAAGAACCTGGATACTTTGTATTTGACAGACAACAAATGGATCTCCTGTATATCCTTGTGGGCATAAGCAATTTGGAGTATGGCTGACAACTTTACATTGCGCTAATGAGCCACACGCGCCAGCACAAGGATCATTACATTTGTTGTTAATACAAGCCAGATGATTGGAGCATTCGCTATTACTTGTGCATTCTGGGCGACAATTTGGTGGAGTTCCCACAAACTCTGACATACAAGAGCAAGACGGTGTATCATTTATTGTTCGACAAACGGAATTAGGCCCACAAGGTGAAGGAACGCACGGGTTTATTTGCGGTGGTGCTTCAACGGCTAAAACATTACAAAAAGTATGTTTATTGACACTGTTACTTTTCTTATGTTAGATAAAAAACAAAATAAAAAGAACTCACATTTTATTATACATCTACTAAAGGGATCTCCGGTGAATCCAGTAGGACACGAACAAATAGGATTATGATTAACAACTTCACATAGCGCTTTAATTCCACATGCTCCATTACATGGGTTCAAGCATTTGTGATTGGTACAAGCCTTGTTTAATGGACATTCCGAGCTAGTTGTGCACTCAGGTCTGCAAGTTGGTGGATTTCCGATATATCCCCGTATACAAGAACAAACTGGGACATTATTTACTTCACGACATTGGCTATTTGGCCCGCATGGACTGGGATTGCATGGATTTGAAGGCATAGTAACTGTAAGTAAATTAAATAATATAAAAAGAATGAAAATTGTAAGCTATTATTTTTATCCAAAAAATATTGTAGTTACCTTGGACTACATTGCAAGAAACAAAAGAATTGCCAGTAAATCCAGCAGGGCAGCTGCACATAGGAACATGATTTACTACTTCACATAAAGCATTGGTACCGCATATATCTGGACATGGGTTATAACATTTTTTAGAGTTACAAATTAGATTTTTCGCACAATCTGTACTGATTGTACACTCTGGTCGACATCCAATGTAAGGGTCACCGTGATATTCTGGTAGACATGAACATTCTCCATTATTACATTCCGCATTAGATCCACATGGAGATGGATTACAGGGATCAATCTTTTCATCTATGAAAAATAAAAACCATAATTAGTGCCATGTTAAATTTTACGATTGTAATGCATTTATAATATAAGTTTTACTGTACCTTGGAATGGCTCAAATTCGCAAGCAGAAAATGGGTCACCGTTATAGCCCTCAAGGCATGTACAGATTGCTACATGATTTATTACGAAACATCTTGCATTTTTACCACATGAACCAAGACAGGGGTCAATGCACTTCTCATTAGTGCATACCAAGGAACTGACACAATCTTGGTTAGTAGTACATTCTGGCTTACAATTAGGCGGGCTACCAAAGTAACCTAACGAGCAAGAGCAACTTGCTTGCCCTCCTACATTGCGACAAATAGCGTTAAGGCCACAGGGCGAAGGTACACATGGATCTCTTACGTCATCCAACTGAGGTTGCCGTACTGTAATATTTATAAATAAAATATAATTAATACTGAATTATTAAACATATATTAACAATTTTATTGAGAAATAAACAAAAATATACCCGGTTGAATATAGCATCTTGAAAATGGATCTCCTGTGTATCCAGGTAGACAACTGCAAATTGGATTATGGTGAATCACTCGACAATCAGCCTTCAGACCGCAAGGACCCGGGCAGGGGTTTATACATTTCTGGTTTATACATGCTTTATCTAAAGCACAATCGGAATTGAGTAGGCACTCAGGTTTGCAAGTTGGTGGTTCACCGATAAAGTTCGGTAAGCAACTGCATACCGCTTGATTGTTAATAAGTTTACATTGGCTATTGGGACCACAGGGACTTGGATAGCAAACACTTACTGGAGTTGTATCTTGCACTGTAATTGAAATAAATACATATTAAATAATATTATGTTTTTATTATATAAATACATATGAGATTTAGTAAAATACATAATAAGCTTACATGGTATAAATGTACACCTTCGGAAAGCATCGCCTGTGTAACCAGAAATGCAAAGACAAGTAGGTGAATGGTTTACTGTCGTACATTCAGCGTTCACTCCACAAGTTCCAGGGCAAGGATCTTGACATTTGTTATTGATACATGCTCTATTTCCTGGACAGTCGGAGTTTGAGACACATTCTGGGCGACAGCTCTCGTATGGATTCCCAAAATAGCCTTCGTTACACATACACGAGCCTACATTATTTTGCTCCTTGCAAATTGCATTAGATCCACAGGGCGATGGAGAACATGGCGTGAGTATTTCAATGGCTGTTTTTATAGAGCACTGTGTAAATGGATCGCCTTCGAATCCTTGTGAACAAACGCACATAGCAGAATGGCTGACTACGCGACATTCAGCGTTTGTACCGCAAGCATTTAGGCAGGGGTCTTTACATTTTTGATTTAAACATGCCAAATGCGGTGAGCATTCACTATTGCTAACACATTCAGGTTTGCAATACGGCGGTTGGCCCTTAAATTCTGGCATACAGCTGCATGAGGGGTTTTCGTTTACTTCTTGGCAAATTGAATTTGGGCCGCAAGGTGAAGGCAAGCAAGGGTTTAATGTAACCGGTACTACATCTGAAGACAACAAAAAGGTAATTCAAACTCAAAGCATCATAGTATATATTAAGTTACGGTATGTTGTTTTTATTTAACCAGTTAGATAGAGTTTTAAAATGGTCTTACTTGATATATAGGAGCATTCTACGAAAGGATCACCCGAGAATCCACTAGGACAAGCGCAAACAGGATTGTGATTAATAACTTCACATGTTGCTCTTATACCACAAGAACCAATGCATGGATTAACACACTTTTGTTGGATGCAGGCTTTGTTTTGTGAACATTCGGCATTTCCTACACATTCTGGTCGACAAGCAGGTGGCACACCCAAGTAGGTTGGTAAACAAGAACATACAGCTTGATTATTTATTTCGCGACACTGGCTATTCTGTCCGCAAATTGCTGAACTACAAGGATGTTCGGACACTGGAGCTAAAAATGTCACATACATTAATACAATATCAAACCAAAATATTACCTTTAAAAAATATTAAAAAATAATTACCTCTAATTGGATTACAGATAACAAAGGCATTTCCAGTAAATCCATTACTACATGTACACATAGGGATATGGTTTACTACTTGACATAAAGCATTAACTCCGCAAGTGCCAATACACGGGTCAATACACTTTTGTTGGAAACAAGCTTTTTGGACGTCACAGTCAGAACTAAAGACACATTCTGGTCTACAATTAAAGTATGGATCACCATGATATTCTGATAAACATTGGCACTGCCCATTGATACATTCAGCGTTGGATCCACATCGTATATTCGTACAAGCATCCGTAGTAACAAGTTCCACTAAACACAAAAATTGTTTTTATTATAAAATGATTTACACGATAATATAATATAATTTTCGATTAGTACAATTACCTTCCAAAGGTTGAGGCCTACAGCTAGTAAATGGGTCTCCGATATAGCCTTCTATACAAGTACAAATAGGTATGTGATTAAGGACACTGCACGAAGCTGACATTCCGCATGAGCCAGGACAAGGATCCTGACACTTGGAGTTTATACAAGCACGATCACTAGAGCAATCTGCATGTATACTGCATTCTGGGCGACAGTTTGGTGGACTTCCAATAAAGTTCAAAAGACAAGAACAAGAAGGATTATTTCCAATATTTCTACACTCCGCATTTGGACCACATGGCGACGGTATGCATGGGTTCCTTGTATCAATAACAGGTTCGACTGAAATATAAATAAATAAATATACAATACATAAAATATACACTATAAACAAAAATAAATGTTTAAAACCATAACTCTTTTGTAATACTTACAAGCAATTGGTGTACACAAAGTGAAAGGATCACCAGTGTAAGAAGTTTTACAAGAACATATTGGGCTATGGTTTATCATTTTGCAATTAGAATTAACACCACAAGGCCTTGGGCAGGGATTGATACACTTGTTGTTAACACAAGCTTTATCATGTGGACATTCGGAGCTCACTATACATTCAGGTCGACAGTTCGGTGGATATCCCATATATCCTAACAAACAAGAGCATACTACTTGACCATTGCTCTCTTTACATTGACTGTTGGGGCCACATGGTGAAGGATAACATAGATCCGTTGGGGTGGTCGCTTGAACAGGCTCTGAAATAGTATGAAACTTATAAGCATATATTTAAGAGATAAACAATAGCTCGTCAAGTAGACAAGTGGAAGAGGCAAAAAAGATTGTTAAAAACATTGACAAACCTTGATAAACGCAATATTTAAATGGATCTCCTGTATAACCACTTAAACATGTACACAGAGGAACGTGGTTAACTACTTGGCACACAGCATTCATGCTACAGCTACCAGGACAGGGGTCTGCGCATTTATTTTTAATGCACGCTTTATTAGATGGACAGTCAGTATTAATAACACACTCTGGTCGACAACCGTCATATGGATTGCCGATATAGCCTTCTATACAACTGCATGAACCAGCATTTCTATTCTCTTTACATACAGCATTTGCTCCGCATGGTGAAGGTGAGCATGGATTTGTAATGGCTTCAATTTGTAAAATTTCTCGTGTGCAACTAAAGAATGGATCACCTGTGTAACCAATGGCACAGAGACATATTGGTGAATGACTAACTACTTTACATTCTGCATTTGTGCCACATACACCTTCGCATGGGTTTATACATTTCATGCGTACACAGGATAAATGTGGTAGACATTCTTCATTAGAAGTACATTCTGGTTTGCAGTAAGGCGGTTGACCGTGATAGCCTTCTTGACAAGTACATGAAGGAACTTCATTTATTTCTTTACATATCGAATTAGGACCACAAGGCGAAGGTGTGCATACGTTTATATGTTCTGGTAATTTTTCAGCTGTAAACATTTAAAAAGTTAGTATATTACAATTTCTTAAATATTTATGGTTATGGAAAAGTAATTATCGTGTCGATACGAGTATACTTACGTAAATTGAAACAGCGTGAAAATGGATCACCAGTAAATCTAGATGGGCATGTACAAATCGGATTATGATTTACAACTTTGCATTCAGCATTAACACCACATGAACCAACACAAGGATTAACACAACGTTGGTTGCTGCAAGCCTGATCAAGACGACATTCTGCGCTTATCGTGCATTCAGGTCGGCAACTAGGTGGCGTGCCGATATTATTTGGTGCGCACGAACAGACGGCCTGTCCGTTTACTTCTCTGCACTGACTATTCGGGCCACAAGGAGAAGGTTGACAAGGATTAACAATAGCAGATTCTGAAAGAAAATGGATAATAAGTATGTTTTGTAGTACTAATCGATGCTTTTTAATTTTCCTAATTCTTACGTAACTTGCCTGTAAATGGACGACACTCTAAGAAAGCGTTGCCTGTTGAACGTTCTGGACAGCTACACATTGGAATATGATTAATTACGTTACATATTGCAGTAACTGCGCATGTGCCCGGACAAGGGTCTAAGCATTTATTTTTTATACAAGATTTATCACGTTCGCAGTCAGAGCTTTGCACACATTCAGGTCGACAATTATCGTACGGATCTCCTTGGAATTCTGGAATGCAACTGCACTTGCCATTATGACATTCTGCGTTAGCTCCACAGGGTGAAGGGTTACATAAATCGTCTTGAACTACAAACAAAAAAAGACATATTATGTAGCAAATAGGTAGATAGTAATTATCTGAAGAAATTTAAATCTTATATTACCTTTCTGGATAGGGTTACATTGAATAAATGCATTTCCTGTATACCCTTCATTACAAATGCATATTGCAATATGATTCATAAGTTGACAATTGGCATTAAGTCCACAGGAACCGGGACAAGGATCTCTACACTTTTGATTTATACAGGCAAGATTGCTAGCACAATCTTCGTTAATAGTACATTCGGGGCGGCAATTTGGTGGACTTCCTTCAAAGTTATCTTGACAAGAGCAGGATGGAATGCCATTTCGGTTTTGACATAGAGAGTTTGGTCCACATGGCGACGGCTGACAGGGATCAATTTCAATTGGTGCTCGAATTGGGACTAAAAATAGGAGTAATACATATGCATGTAAACAATAAATATACATAAAAAAACATTAACAAGAATCAATTAATTATTATTACTGTTTATGTCACAGTTTTTCACGCTAATACTGTTTTATATTTTTTTAAATAGCACTACCTAACTTAGCATTAACTCATTTATTAACTAAGATATAATACGATTGTCTTACGGCAGTTTTAAATTAGAAATATATTTGTGATTTAAACATAAAAATGATATAATCATCAAACAAGAATAATTCTATTTTGAGGTAACGCATTAATTCCTACAATATAATTGTATTCCTATTGGTATAATTAAAGAAGTAAAGAATATAGGTGATATGAAGAATTACTTTTTATAGAATGAAAAAATGGTTATGGTTAAAATGTAAGATAGTTGCAGAAAGGACGATGGCTGACGGCACTCATCAGAAATAATATAGTAGATAGTAAATTACATTCAGCATGTTGAGATGGATATGTAGAGAGAGGAAAACAGATATATTACGAGTAGTTAAAAGGAAATCTCAAAGTTACACGTGGATGATAGAAAAGCTGAAAATAAATATTATATAACATTAAGAAACTTTACCTGCTATTTTATAACAGTTTGAGAAAGGATCTCCCGTGTATCTATTTTGGCACGTACAGATTGGACTATGGTTTATAACACGACAATCTGTATTCTGACCGCATGGTCCAGGGCAAGGTGATACACATTTTTGGTTTTTACAAGATTTGTCTGGCGGGCATTCTGTGCTAACCACACATTCTGGTCTACAATTGGGAGGTGATCCGCGGTATTCAGGTAAACAAGAACATATGCTTATGCCGTTTGAAATTCGACACTGACTATTAGGTCCACAAGGAGATGGTAAGCATGGATTAGTTGATTCTTCATCACGTTCTAAAATAAAAAATAAATAAAATAAATATTGTCGCAATTTTTCAATGTTTGCTTATGGTGTGCAAAAGGTACAATTTAGTTGCAGTTAAGCTTATAATCAAAAGTTTATTAATTGTAAAAAATTAACTCTTACCTTTTAAAATACATTGCCTAAATGGATCGCCCGTATATGGACTACGACACGTACACAAAGGTGAGTGATTTACTACTTGGCAATCAGCATTGATAGCGCAAGTACCTGGACACGGATCAATGCATTTATTTCTTGTACAGGCTTTGTTGCTGGGACAATCCGTGTTAACAACGCATTCTGGTTGGCAACTTTCATAAGGATTACCAAAATAACCCGTCAAACACACACATGCGCCGGCTCCTGACCTCTCTTTACATTCAGCATTCGGTCCGCAAGGAGAGGGTGTACAGGGTGACAAAGACTCGGTAGGTACTAAGGCATTTATCGTACATTGTATAGCAGCATCTCCACTCCAGCCATCGGGGCAATGACACGCTGCAGTATGACTAATAACTCTACATTCTGCATTTGTTCCACATGCTTGAATACAAGGGTCTTTGCATTTTTTGTTTATACATGCCAATTGAGGAGCGCATTCATTATTTGATATACATTCGGGGCGACAATTTGGTGGAGACCCAAGAAAGTCGGGCATACATTGACAAGATGGTATCTCTGATTCTGAAGGTTGACAAATAGAATTTGGACCACAAGGTGAGGGTTGGCATGGATTTACAGGTACAGAAGGCTCGGAAATAGCTGCAATGGAATAAAGGTTAATTATTATAATATATTATTATTACAAAAGAACTTGAGTCATTAAAAATTAAATACTAACGTATAAATATGCATCTTGTGAAAGGATCTCCTGTCATTCCCTCAGAACAGGTACATATTGGGTTGTGGTTAATTACTTGACATTTCGATGCAACGCCACAGGCGCCTACACATGGATTTATACATTTTTGGTTGCTACAAGCTTTGTCGGAAGGACAGTCGGAGCTTGCAACGCATTCTGGACGACAGGAAGGAGGTGCGCCGCGGTAGCCTGTCATACAAGAGCATACTGCTTGATTGTTGAATTCTCGACACTGACTGAATGGTCCACATGGGCTAGACTGGCATGGGTTTTGTTTAACAGTATCTGCAAAAAAATAATAAATTAACGTTGGTAACCAATAATTGTAATCAAAATAACACTTAAGTATATATATATATATATATATATTTACGATATGAACGCTATTAATTGGATCAATATTTATCTATAAAATAATCGAATTATTGAAGAACAATAAGGAAATATAATAGTATAATAAACGTACCTTTTATTGGGTTACATTGAACAAAAGCGTTACCCGTAGAAAAGGCAGGACATGTACACATAGCCATATGATTGACAACTTCACAAAGCGCATTGGTACCACAGGTATTCTCACAAGGATTTATGCAACGTTGTCTTACGCAAGCTTTGTTTAATGGACATTCAGAACTAATCGTGCACTCGGGACGGCAACCAAAATATGGATCACCGTGATACTCGGGTATACAGGTACAAACGCCATTGTCGCAAATTGAATTTGGTCCACAGGGTGACGGATTGCATGGATTGATAGACACTGGTTCTGAAAATTAAAAAAGAAGGTAACTTAGATAACGTTAAAAATTAAAATTATGATGAATGTTGATGTTATTATATCTCATCTTACCTATTTCTCTTTTGATGGAACAACTTGTAAACGGATCCCCTATGTAGCCTTTGATGCAAGTACAAATAGATACATGACTCTGAACTCTACATTCAGCGTTTACACCGCATGAACCCGGACATGGGTCAATGCATTTCTCATTTATACACGCTTTGTCATTAGAGCAATCAGTATTGATTACACACTCTGGACGACAATTTGGTGGACTTCCACTATATTGAGGTAAACAAGAACAAGCGGGTAAATCATTTACATTTTGACATTGAGAGAATGGTCCACAGGGTGATGGAAGGCAAGGATTTAGTATAACAGTAGAGACCTCGGGTACTGAAAAAAGAATAATTTATTAAATAAAATATACAATAAAATATTTTAAATTAATTAAATGATTAAAAATGTAATACGGCGATTATAATACCTCTGTAACATCGACTAAATGGATCTCCTGTATGTAAGGGCTTACAAGTACAGATTGGACTATGGTTGATAACTTTACAATCTGTGTTAACTCCACAGACGCCATCACAAGCGTTTTTACATTTCTGATTAATGCATGCGTGTTGTTGCGAACATTCCGAACTAACAAGGCATTCGGGGCGGCAGTTGGGTGGAGATCCTATATACTCTGGTTGACAAGTGCAGATTGCTTGATTATTAAGTATCTTGCACATACTATTTGGGCCACATGGCGAAGGTTCGCAAAGATTTTTCGGGGCATCTAAAAATGTACATGAGTAGCATATTGTAAATTTTCCACTGTCATAAAGAAAGATTTTATAAAAGTACAGGAAAATATTTCTATGATTACATACCTAACGACTTTTGGACACACTCTTGATAAGGGTTGCCTATAAGTCCTTCCAAACAGGTGCACGCAGGAGCATGATTAATTACATTACATACGGCATTACGCCCACAAATATTTCCACAAGGGTTTATACATTTATTTTGCATACAAGCCATGTTAAGAGGACATTCAGAGTTAACAACACATTCGGGGCGACAACCTTCATATGGATTACCAATATATTCTGGCTGACATATACAAGCTCCCGCTCCTCTTTGTTCTTTACAAATTGCATTCGGACCACAGGGAGAGGGGAAACAAGGAGTTAGAGACACTTCTATTACTTTACATTCGATAAATCCATCTCCAGTGTAACCCGCAGGACAAATGCATTGAGGTGCATGACTTAGTACCCTACACTCCGCACCAATTCCACAGGATCCCGGGCAAGGATCTTTGCATCTTTGATTAATACAAGCTTGTTCATTTGGACATTCGCTGTTGGCAATACATTCAGGCCGACAACTTGGTGGACTTCCTGTATATGAGTCAAGACATGCACACGATGGTGAACCTGATACTTCTTTGCAAATGGAATTTGGTCCACACGGCGACGGCTCACAAGGGTTTACATAAACCTGTTGTTCTATATCTGAAAGGTAAATGTAACTTGCTTTATTAAATCACTATTACAATTGTGAATGGTAATTGTAACTATTAATATTACATTACTATAAAATATTTTGGCTCGGCGGTGAAGGAAAACATCGTAAGGAAACCTGCATGTGTCTAATTTCAACGAAATTCTGCCACATGTGTATTCCGCCAACCCGCATTGGAGCAGCGTGGTGGAATATGCTCCAAACCTTCTCCTCAAAGGGAGAGGAGGCCTTTATCCCAGCAGTGGGACATTTACGGGCTGCTAATGCTAATAATGTTTAAATAAAGTTGGCGATGTCACCGAGTTATCCGGTTATCACGGAAGGAAAAAAGACTGTTTCAATTTTTTTTAGAGATTATGGAATAATTCTATACATAAATAAGCATTACCAACCTTTCTGTATGCATCTATTAAATGGATCACCAGTAAGCCCAGGCGGACAAGAGCAAATCGGATTATGATTTATAACTTGACAATTGGCTCTAAGTCCACAGTTTCCTTTACAAGGGTCAATACAACGTTGTCCAGAACATGCTCTATCGAGATCACATTCTGAACTAGTAACGCATTCAGGTCTACAAGTAGGCGGAGCACCTTTATAATTTGGCAAACAAGTGCAAATGGCTTGTCCGTTTATCTCTCTACACTGACTATTCGGTCCACAAGGAGATGGATTACAGGGATTTATTACTTCAGTATTTTTGATTTTCCTGCACTCAAGAAAGGCATTTCCTGAAAAGCCTAGTGGACAAGTACACATCGGTATATGATTATATATTTTGCAGTCTGCTCCTAGTCCACAGGTGTTAAGGCAAGGATCCACGCATTTGTTCTTGACGCAAGCTTTATTTTGCGAACAATCAGTGTTTAATAGACATTCTGGTCTACAACCAAAATAGGGATCACCCATGTATTCAGGTAGACAGGTACACTCTCCATCATTGCATTTAGTGTTAGATCCACACGGCGAAGGATTACAAAGATCGTATTCAACTTCTTCTGGAAATTTTATTTTAAGATTAATATTAATTTTATTAATTATACCAATTTAATAAGGTTCCAAAATTTATACAAAAATTTTAATTTTTAATGTACCTATTCATTTAATAGTTTTATTAAATGGAATAATGATTAATACTAAATATATACTAACGGTAGTTTTATATTGTAATATTATTAATTAGGATGTTCAAACATATTACCTTCGTTTAATGGAATTGGAAGACACTGTACGAAGGGATCACCATTATATTGATCAACACAACTACATTGAGCAATGTGATTAAATACAGAACATTTAGCATTGAGACCACAAGCTCCGGAACATGGATCCAGACATTTCTCGTTGATACAGGCTTGATTACTGGGACACTCTGAATTAATTGTGCATTCAGGCCGACAATTAGGAGGATTACCCATATAGCCAGCTTGACACGCGCACGAAACTGACCCTACATTTCGACATTCTGCGTAAAGACCACATGGTGAAGGCAAGCAAGGGTCTGCATTTGGTAAGTCTGGTGGTTGTGACACTGCAAAATATATAAATACATTAAGCAATATATTTAAAATTACAAAAGTTCCTTAAATAACAAATGTGCATTAAGTATATTGAATCGTACCTTTAATCGGGAAACATCTAGTGAAGGGGTTTCCAGTCAATCCAGGTTTGCATACACAAATTGGACTATGATTAATAACATTACAATTCGCATTATCTCCGCAACTTCCTATGCAAGGATCTGAGCATTTTTGGTCTATACAAGCTAAATTCGGTGGACATTCGGAACTTACAATACATTCTGGGCGACAATTTGGTGGTGAACCAACAAAAGAAGGTAAGCAAGAACAAACAGCTTGTCTTTTTATTTCTTTACATTGACTATTTGCTCCACATGGTGATGGATTGCACGGGTTACTCTCTACAATTTGCGCTGAAAGTTAAAAAAAAAACATTCATATTGCTTTTTGGAAATGCTGTTCAGAAAAATATTAATATTAGTGTTGCAAGGAGATTTGACAAAGCTAATTTTAATCCAAATTTGGACAAAGTTCATATTACGTTAAGATAAATATAGCAAAATAAATTACATTGATTTATACCGTAGCTTTGAAAATATTTACATATTGATTCTTATTGTATTATGGATACTTCATAAGGGTATGAAAAATTATACTTACGTTCTTGTATTACGTTACAATGATTAAATGGATTTCCAGTATAACTTGTTTGACATATACAATTTGGCATATGGTTATTGACTTGACAAAAAGCATTAGTTCCACAAGTACCAGGGCATGGATCGATACATTTCAAACGGGAACAAGCCTTATTTAGAGGACAATCAGAGTTTACAACACATTCCGGTCGGCATCCTTCGTATGGATTTCCAAGATATCCCTCTAGGCATTGGCAAGCACCTACACCTCTTTGCTCTTTACATACAGCATTCGAGCCACATGGACTTGGGCTGCACGGATTCAAAATTTCATTCGGCACAAGAGCTATAGGGTTACATTGTGAAAAAGGGTCACCAGTGTAGCCAATTTGACATATGCACATTGGTGAATGACTTACTACTCTACATTCCGTATTTGTTCCACAACTATTTACGCAAGGATCGGCGCACTTATTATTTAAACAAGCTAAATTGTAGTCACATTCACTGTTACTGATACATTCTGGTCTACAATTTGGTGGAGTTCCCCGATATCCAGTTAAACAAGCACATACAGGACCTGCTCCACTTATTCTACACGTTGAATGTGAACCGCAGGGAGAAGGGTCACAAGGGTCAACTTGCACTATTGCTTGCACTAAAATATAAAAAATACAATTTAAAAATTAAAAGACACGGTTATATTTTTATAAGTTGTAGCTCTACTTACCAATTATTGAGCACTTTATAAATGGATCACCCGTGAACGACGATGGACATGAGCAGATTGGATTATGGTTTATAACGTCACACACCGCTGCAACCCCACAAGCTCCAATACAAGGATCTACACATTTTTGATTTTGGCAAGCCTCTTTTAAGGAACATTCAAGACTAACCACACATTCGGGTCTACATGTTGGTGGACTACTACGATATCCAGGTAGGCACGAACAAGCCGCTTGACCGTGTGACTGATGGCACTGACTATTGGGGCCACATGGTGATGGATTACATGGATTAACGTTAATTACTAGAATGAAACAATAATATATCAATAATGTTTTTGCTTTTGAATACCATTAAATTAGTTTAACTGTAATACGATAGGTAGTATACCTGAAACTGGTCGACATTCAACAAAGGCATTGCCACTCATACCCTTTGGGCAAGTGCACATAGGAATATGATTATTCACATCGCAAATGGCATTTACCCCGCAAGTTCCAATACATGGATTCACACATTTGTTATTTTGGCAGCCTTTCTCTTGAGGGCAATCTGAATTATATACACATTCTGGGCGACAACCAAGGTATGGATCGCCATGATAACCTATTAAGCAGGAACAGACAGCATCTTGACATCTTGTATTAGGCCCACACGGGCTTGGATTGCAAAGATCAATCGGTTTCGTTTGTGCTAGATCTGAACAATATGATTTTTAATAATTAGTATTTTAATAATATATAAACTTAAAATCAAATATCCAATATATGTATAGAATAATTACCTTCTAGTGGTGTTTGTTTACATTCATGGAATGGGTCACCAGTAAATCCTTCTGAACATAAACATACTGGTATATGATTATGAACAAAGCAATTTGCATAAATTCCACATGCACCTTCACAAGGATTTCGACATTTTTCTGCTACGCATGCTTGGTTGCTTTGACAATCAGAGTGTATGACACATTCAGGTTTACAAAAGGGTGGTGAACCCATGTAAGACGGCAGACATGAACACGATGCTAATCCATTATTATTTCGACATTCGGCGTATAGACCACAGGGCGATGGAATACAAGGATCCGTTGATGTGGTAGTATCAAATACTTCTAAAAATATTTTATTATTTAATATACATTTGTATATATATCAAATCTCATATCTTTAATAATATATGACTTACGCATTATTTGTGCACACATTGTGAAAGGATTTCCGGAGTATCCTGGACGACATGAACACACGGGGCTGTGATTTATAACTTTACAGTCAGCGTTTTTACCGCATGGTTTAGGGCAAGGATTAATACATCTATTGTTGACGCATGCTCTGTTTGACTTACATTCAGAATTAACTATACATTCAGGTTTACAATTTGGTGGTACACCGATATAGTTGTTCAAACATGAACAAACTGGTTGATTATTTAATACTTTGCAAACAGCATTCGGTCCACAAGGCGATGGATTGCAAACATTAATCACTGATACATCGTTATCTAAAAAAAATAATAAATTATTAAGAGAGAATTAAGTAATACGTCAGTTTTGTTAGTTATATAAGTTATATTTTAACAATATTTATAGTTTGGATTACTTACCACGCGAAATAGTACACATCGATAAGGGATTTCCAGTGTAACCATATTTACAGTTACAGGTAGGTTTATGATTGGCAACGTAACAATCGGCATTATAACCACAAACTCCAGGGCAAGGATCAACACATTTGTTTCTATTACATGCTAAGGCCAAAGGACAATCAGAATCGACTAAGCATTCAGGCCTGCAACCTTGGTATGGGTCACCAAAATAATCCGGTAGACATGTGCATGATCCTGCATTTCCTTGTACTTTACAATCAGCATTTGCACCGCAAGGCGATGGATCACATGGATTAAGATATTCAAATTTTGATGGAACTGAAATATTAATTTAATTACATGAATACACTTACCCAGATTTATTCAGTCACCGTAGAAGCACTTACTTCTTCCTAAGCGTTAGTCGAAGCTTGTTGGGCTCGGCGACATTTAGTGACCTCTCTAATCCGATGACAGCGTTTCTATTTAGCCGCCCATCAAAAAGCGGCCGTCTCAGTGAACGGCCTAAGCTTACTGTAAGTGCTTTGTTATCTCCGCGTGCTCCAATCAAATAAGCAAGGCATTAATTTCACAAAATAAGTTATTATATAATTTGTTACGTCCCTTATGTTCTGAAAGCACTTAAGAAATCTAAACGATTAGAAAAATATCCTAACCCTCCATTTCCGAATGTTTATGTTTTATTTCCAAGCATATAAATGAGCATTGCATTGATGATTTTGCCCATAAACTGATCAGCGGGCATGGTCGCCAACCAGCTACCGAGGCTAAACATCCATACAATTCCATTTCAAATTAGTAAACCGTGTAAGGCGTGACCGAAAACAATATTTTTAAGCACACAATTTATAGCGTGTAATCACGCTTTGCAAAGCTGGATGGTTAACAGCATTTTTATCTTTACCATGGTTTCGTAATGTTAATGATTTTTAACTTTAACACAAATTACCTTCTAAATAATATATTTCTTATAATTATATCTGTTCATTTCGCTTTACATCTTTTACAACAATTTATGGTTATCAAAACATTTAAAAAAACATTTGTTTTCAAAGTCTTACCTTTTGTTCGCGAACAACCTTGGAAAGGATCACCTTCGAAACCCAATTCACAAGCACAAGTTGCACGGTGATCTACCACGGTGCATGTTGCACCGGGACCGCAAGCATCTACGCAGGGATTTTTGCACTTCTGACCAACGCACGCAAGGACAGCAGGACATTCAGCACTTATTGTGCATTCGGGACGGCAATTTGGTGGAGACCCAATATAGTTTGGTTGGCAACTACAGGCAGGCATGTCTCCAGTTTTAATGCATATGGAGTTTGGTCCACAAGGAGAAGGCTCACAAGGGTCAATCGGAGCCAATGGTGGTGCTGAAACATTACAAAAAGTTATAATTATGAATATTATTTTATTCGTTTTCGTTTATTATATATTGTAGTTATCTTTACCTGGAGAGGGGTAGCAATAAGTAAATGGATCGCCTGTGAATCCATCATTACATGTACAGATAGGACTGTGTGCGATAACTTGGCAACGAGCACCGCGGCCACATGCACCTTCACACGGATCGCGGCATCGGCGGTCCACGCAGGCCATTTGGAGCTTACATTCAGAGCTTACTAAGCATTCGGGTCGACATGATGGTGGAGAACCAATATGTCCAGCTCTGCAAGAACATGCTGCTGCACCGTTCACACTCACTGTACATTCGCTGTAAGGTCCGCATGGTGATGGACTGCATGGTGATTTTGGGTTTTCTGTAATTTAAGTATAAATTTTATTTTTATTAATAGTTAAATAAATTTAAGATTGATTTTATTTCAGTTAATGTAATTATTTATTAAATAATAATTAATTTGTAATTTGGTATGTATGATAATAACCAAATCCGCTTTTTGGCAAGCAAAAAATAATAATAAAGCTATAATTAGGTATATCAAAGCTTTTTTATCATGTTTCCGTCGTTATAGTCTTAAGATTTAATCTTAATACTATAGGTGAATAACTGGTAATTCTTTTGGTATTATTAATAATTTACAAGCGTCTTTGTCGATCACGACAATGGGTACAATGAAAGATAGTTTGTTTAAATAAAGTTTAAGAATAAATACGAAAAATGTTGTAATGAAATCAGTATCGCGCCAATAGTCACACAAGTATCGTACTAAAAAAATTTTTCAATCCCTATTTTTTAAGTGCCTGAATTATTAGTAAACCTTACCGTGTTTAACTATTTCTGTACAAAATGTGAATGGATCTCCTGATGTATTTGGTGGGCAGGTGCATGATGGTATGTGGTTGTAAACAGAACAAGTTGCTCCAGTACCACAAGCACCTGGACACGGATCCACACATTTTCCACCTTGACAAGCACGAGTTGGGGAACATTCGCCATTCGTAGAGCATTCTAGTCGACATCCCGTGTAAGGATCACCGAAATAGCCGATGGCACACGTACATGCTCCTGCCTCGCATACAGCATTGCTACCGCATGGTGATGGATTACATGGATCTGATGCCGGAGTAGGTGTTACTGTAAAAGATAAATCATTAAATTTTATCATATTTTTCAATCTATCTTAATCTAAGCCTAATCGATAATATATAAATGAATGTATACCTTTGAAAGTATCATAAACAAATTAACAGCATTTTTTAATAAGCTTACCTAATATTTCTGAGCACTGAATAAATGGATCACCAGAGAAACCCAATGGACAACTGCAGATTGGTATGTGATCTTGAACTCGGCAATCTGCTTTAAAACCACAAGAGCCTTCACAAGGATTTCTACATTTTTCTGCAATACATGCTTGCTGTGATGGACAATCAGTATTTACGAGGCACTCTGGACGACAGTTTGGAGGAGCTCCGATATAACCAATCACACAAGAACACGATGGATTACCATTTAACGATCGGCATTCGCTGTACGGTCCGCAAGGACTTGGTTGACATGGTTGTATAGGCGTTTCTTTTTCAACTATTGAATATTGTACCTCGCGACACATAGTAAATGGATCACCAGTTGTTCCGGCGGGACAACTACATAAAGGACTGTGATTGACAACTTGACAATGTGCACTTAGTCCACAAGTTCCTCTACAAGGGTCGGCACATTTTAATTTATGACAAGCTCGATCTGATGGACATTCACTACTAACAGTACATTCGGGTCGACAGTCGGGAGGAGCGCCTCTATATTCCGGAAGGCATTCACATGATGCTAATTCGCCGTTCTCTCTACATATACTATTTGGACCACAAGGTGAAGGTTGACACGGTCTTATGTCATGTATAATTTCTTTTTTGACGCATTGTACAAATGGATTTCCTGTATAGTCCTTCACACAAGCACATGTTGGAACATGATTCACGACTGTACATTCTGCAAATGTTCCACATATTCCTGGACATGGATCTGAGCATTTATTTCTTATGCAGGCTTTATCAGCCGAACAATCTGAACTTAGAACGCATTCAGGTCGACAACCTTCATATGGATTTCCTTGGTATCCTTCCAGACAAGAGCATGCCCCAGCGCCATCTCTTTGACTACATACTGCATTAGCTCCACAGGGAGATGGGTCACATGGTGTGATAATATTTTCTGCAATAAAAGTAAAATTAAATAAAAAAATGCTACTATTTATAGAACTAGTAATTACTTTTAATACGATTGTTACTTTTGATTAATATATTTACCTTCTAAAGGCACACACTGCAAGAAAGGATTTCCAGTATATTTGTCTTTGCAGAGACAAGAAACAGTATGGCTTACAATAATACAATCTGCATTGACGCCACAAGAGCCAGGGCAAGGATCTATACATTTATTTCTTATACACGCTTGATTAGAAGGACAGTCAGGATTAATGACACATTCTGGTCTACAATTTGGTGGTTGCCCAACATAATCATCTGCGCATCGACAATTAGCTTTGCCATTTCGTTCCATACATAGAGCATTCGGTCCACATGGTGAAGGATTACAAGCATCTACTGGGTCGGGTAGCATAGCAACAATATCATAACAACTTTTGAATGGATCACCTGTTTGACCTGAATTACAACTACAAATAGGACTATGATTTATAACTTCGCAACGTGCTGATATTCCACAAGCATTGATACAAGGGTTAATGCACTTTTGATTAACGCATGCTTTGGTTGAAGGACATTCAGAACTGACGACACATTCTGGTCTACATGCTGGAGGCGAGCCTGTAAAACCCTCTATGCAAGCACAAACTGCCGTGTTTTCCTTTGTTCTACATATGCTATTTGGTCCGCATGGAGATGGGTGACATGGATCTTTCGGCAAAGCTTTTTCTTTTTCCATAGGTTGACAATGTATAAATGGATTACCAGTATAATCAGTCATGCAAGAACAACTCGGTATATGGTTTATTACATCACATTTAGCATTTTGACCGCAGACTCCAGGGCACGGATCTAGGCATTTATTTCTGAAACAAGCTTTGTCTCTTGGACATTCTTGACTACCGGTACATTCTGGTCTACATGATTCATATGGATTTCCACTATAATTAGGTAAACATGTGCAAAAACCATTATCACACTGTGCATTTGGCCCACAAGGAGAAGGGTTGCAAGGATCCGATGGAACTGGTGTCGTAGGAGCTGTAATTGTTTTTATTATTAATCGATGATCAGAAGCCAACTAAACAAATTTTAATAAAATATACCAAACCTTCAGTTATTTGTGTACACCTAGAGAATGGATCTCCAGTATATCCTTCATTACAAACACATACGGCTACATGATTTAGAACGTGACAATTCGCTTCAACTCCACATGAACCAGGACAAGGGTCTTCACACTTTTGTCTTACACAAGCTAAAGATGCAGGACACTCAGAATTTATTGCACATTCTGGTCTACAAGATGGTGGGGACCCTATGTATCCTGGTAAGCAAGAACACGCCGGCCCACTAGCTAATAGTTGACAACGTGAGTGTGGACCACAAGGTGATGGTGTACATGATGGTTGTTGCTCGGGTTTCGGTGGAATTGCTGTAAATGTTTTTATTATTAATTTCAAAATATCATCCGCGTAATAAAATCATTATTAAACAAGTAAGGAAAACCTACTGTAACATTGTGTAAATGGATCTCCTGTCATGCCTGCTGGACATGTGCATATAGGATTATGATTTTTTACAAGGCAATGAGCTCGGAGGCCACAAGTATTTGGACAGGGGTCGTCACATTTTTGATTGATACAAGCTTTCGATGTGTCACATTCACTATTTACAACACATTGAGGTCGGCATGCTGGTGGCGATCCAATATAGTTTGGTAAACAAGAACAAACAGCTTGCATGTTGACCTGTCTACATTGACTATTAGGACCACAGGGTGTAGGTTCACAGGGATTCTGTACTGGTGTAGCTAAAAATGAAAAATTATTAGTTTCTTCTTTTGATTCTATGCTAAACATTATTAATTAAAATATTGGGAAACACTTACGTTCTAGGACTATTTCTCTACATTGGAAGAATGGATCTCCAGTGAATCCAAGTGGGCAAGAGCAAATAGGAACATGATTTTCGACGGTACATTGAGCTAATTGACCACACGTTCTAGGACATGGGTCTATACATTTAAATCGTGTGCAGGCTAAGTTATAAGCACAATCATCATTATTTTCACATTCTCTTCGACAACCATTTGAGCCGTATGGATCACCTTCGTAACCTTCAGAGCAAAAACAGGCACCTGCACCGTTATACTCACGACATTCTGCGTTAGGTCCGCAAGGGGAGGGGGTACAGGGACTGGACGTTGGTGTCATCTCGGTAGCTAAAAATAATTGTAACAAACATATATTCTAACAAAAAATACTCTAAAATTATAAATATATATTTACAGGGTGACTTCGTAATCTTTTCCAAAATAATAAATAAAGAAAAAAAAATACTAATTCTAAGACATCCATGGTTTAAAAAAAAGTTTAGATTAAGATTAAACATACATGTACTTATGTCTCACAGAATACTCTCGATCAAAAGACAAACAAAATACCCAAAGAGCACTCAATAAGACTGTTCGGAATGGAAAGAACTCTATACCAAACAAAATTGTTACTAGAACATTCGATTATGTTAAATTTTAATTATTATATATAAATAAATAAAGTATCTAGTGAATTCCACAATCCGCATACTTATTCGAAACAGCTAAAAGTTTATATCTACTAACCATTTTTTTATTTGAACATAATTTACAGATTCATGATAAGACAAGTTTTCTAGTGCATAATAATTTTTTAGTAAAATTATAATGCAGTAAAAATATATATAAATGTGTAATGAAAAATAACTAAGTCGATAAATTCAAAACGAGAAACCATGTCACAAAATTTAAGGTCGGAGTGGGATTTGAGCCCACACTGATAACTGATGATGTATGTAATCGTGAGAGCGATTTTTACCCTGATCTAATCATTGAAACGCGATTTGAGGTACTGTCTCTGTCTCGTTGCGTATGGTCTTATCCATGATGGCGGCACTCTTTTGATTTATAATTTAGACACTATTTTTTATATTACTATTGTAAACTTTTATTCGTTTTATTATAATCCCAATGAACCTAGTATCACAAAAAAACTCTTGTTTAGGGTGATAATAATTTCTAAATCGGCTTATTTTTAAATTACAAGAATAAATACAAAAAAAAATAATTAAAATCATACATACATGATATGATTAGTTGCGTGCAAGATATAAAGGCATCTCCGGTGAATCCTTGTTGACATGTGCACATTGGTTTATGATTTACTGTTAAACAAAGTGTATTTGATCCACACGTCCCTTGACAAGGATCTTTACAACGTTCATTTTGACAAGCAGCATTACTTGGACATTCTGCATCAATTGTACATTCGGGTCTGCAGTTGGGAACTCGGCCTATATAGTTAGGTAGACAAGAACAGGCAGCTTGGTCTCCAATAACGCGGCACTCAGAATTTGGTCCACAAGGTGAAGGAACACATGGATTTGTTGGCACTGTTCCTAAAATATTTTTACCTTGTAATTTCAACGGCATTATAATATAACATAGAATAAAATTCATGTTGCTGTCTTTTTAAGACATTATTAAAATGGTTTATTTAAAATAACTTACTTTCTTCGGGGCTACATTTAGTAAACGGATCTCCCGTAAATCCTGATGTACAACTGCAAATAGGATTATGCGTAACAACTTGACAGCGAGCATTTAGCCCACATGTGTTTGGACAAGGATCTATGCATTTCTTATTAACACACGCTTTATCTTGTGGACACTCAGAGCTGACTATGCATTCGGGCCTGCATGAGGGCGGAGTTCCTATATAACCAATGTCACACGTGCAGACGCTATGACCATTCACTGCACGACATAGACTGTTGGGTCCGCATGGTGAAGGTTGACAAGGATCTAGCTGTTTTTCGTCTATACCTGAGATAGCTAAAATTAAAAGGTTTATTTAGTATAAATACAAAGAAATCCCTTCAATGTCTGATGTCTGATATTCAAAGAATATTTTTTACTAAGACGTACCTTTACCTATGATTTAGTACCGGGATAGTTTTAACAGTTAGCGTACTCGGGTTAAAGATGAATTATATATACGCTACTTATTATATACTTTTATTATATGTATAACTAAAAATACTCACGTTCTAATTCACACTTTGTTAATGGATTTCCTGAATATCCGTAAAGACAGGTACACGTCGGTGAGTGGTTTACAGTTCTACATTCAGCATTCATTCCACAAGATCCCGGACACGGATCTTTACATCTATTATTAGAACAGGCTTTATTGCGATCACAATCGGAATTAGAAACACATTCTGGGCGACAGCCTGTATATGGGTCTCCAAAATATTCTGGCAAGCAGGAGCAAGATCCAACTCCATTTCGTTCCTTACATAGCGCGTTAGCACCACATGGTGATGGATTGCATGGATTCGGTGGCGGCTCTGATGTATCTGGTATATATAAATTAGTTAGTATAATTTGTAATGTGTGCATGAAAGGTACAGGTCAAAATGAAAAACACAATTCCTATAACTTACATTCAATATATGAACATCCACTGAATGGATCACCTGTGTGTCCCGGCAAACAATTACATAATGCTACATGATTCGCTACAGTACATTCGGCGTTAAAGCCGCAAGAACCAGGACAAGGATCTACACATTTTTCATTTTGGCATGCAAGATTACCAGAGCATTCAGCATTGATAGAACATTCAGGTCTACAGTTGGGTGCAATACCAATGAAATTTGGTAAGCAAGAACATGCAGGCGCTTCTCCGACTACTTTACATTGAGAATATGGACCGCATGGTGATGGTATACATGGATTTCCTTTAGGTCCCAAAAAGATAGGCTCTAAGAAAGAAAGTATAATAAATTAAGAAAATATAGAAAAAGAAAAAAGTTCAGAAATAAAAGAAACATAGAAAGTACAATAATAAAATCATGCAAACTTGAGGTTATTAAAAATAAAATATTCAATTATATATCAAACACATTTTTTTTTTTATATCAATTATATTTATTTTTTTGTTTTTTAGTATGGTGATCGTAATATTCTTACTTGGCTCTAATTGACAAACTACGAATGGGTCACCAGTAAATCCTGCTTTACAAGTACAAATCGGATTATGGTTTATAGCTTGACATCGAGCATTAACTCCACAGGTACCCGGGCATGGATCTTTGCACTTTTGTTTTATACATGCTTGGTGCTGCGGACAGTCTGTACTAGTAACGCATTCAGGCCGGCAAGTTGGCGGTGATCCCACATAGCCCTCTTGACAAGAACAAACTCCGTGTCCATTAAATTCCTTACAATTACTATAGGGTCCACAGGGAGACGGCACGCAAGGATTGAGGTCTTGCTGTGAGGCTACAATATAATATTAGGTCAATATTCATCGTTATTTTATAAAACCCATAGTTTTAATTGATGTTGCTTACGTTGTCTTTGAGGATGACAGGATACCAGAGGATTGCCGTCGTAACCATCAATGCACAAGCAAATAGGATTGTGATGTGCAACATTGCATATTGCGTTTACTCCACATGCCCCTTGACAAGGATTTACACATTTATTGTTTGAGCAAGCTTGTTCTAACGGACAATCGTTGTTTGTGACGCATTCTGGACGACATCCAAGATACGGATCTCCTAAGTATCCCGGTAAACAAGTACAAGCACCGGCATTATTTTTTTCAGTACATTTCGCATTGGGTCCACACGGAGATGGATTACAGGGATTTGTTTCATCTTCACTTGGTATTGTCACTGTATATTTAAATATCATTTAATATTAAATAATAAATTACAATCGATTTTATGGTCGACAACCGTAACTTACCTATAAAATAACATCCTCTAAAAGGATCTCCAGTATAACTTTCTCGACAGTGACAAACTGCTTTATGTGCAATTACAATACAATTAGCATTGGATCCACATGAGCCATCGCATGGACTTAAACATTTTTCACTAATGCAAGCAAGATTGCTGGGACATTCTTCATCATGAATACATTCTGGGCGACAGTTAGGGGCCCTTCCAATATAACCTGATTTACAAGAACAAGCTGGAGTCTCTCCTACCACTCGACATTGCGAATTTGGTCCACATGGTGTGGGTATACAGGGATTACCAGACGGCTTTGATTCTGGTCCTAAAATAGTGAAGATTGTTTAAAAACGGACTCAAAAAGAAAAATTTTAATTTATGTATGTTTATTATTTTATTGCTTGGAAATGAATTTATCTTACTTTTTTCATAGGCACAATTGACAAATGGATCACCGATATAGTTCTGAGGGCAACTACATAAAGCATTATGATTGACGACTGTACATTTTGCGTTTGTACCGCACACTCCAATACACGGATCACTGCACTTTTTATTTATGCATGCTTTGTTTGGCATACAATCACTACTGACCATACACTCGGGGCGGCAATTGGGAGGGGAACCAAAATATTCTTCCTGGCATGAACAAATAGCGTGCACAGAGTTAGCGTGACAATGACTGTAAGGTCCACAAGGTGACGGTAAGCATGGATCAGTAGGTTTTTCAATAGGGCCTAAAAGAAAAAAAAAGGAGATCATATCTTAATTTACAGATATAATTAAGAAAATACCTTCATAAAATATATTAAAAAATATATTCTCACTTATGTAACAGGATGTGAATGGGTTTCCTTCGTAACCCAACAGACATGCACAAGCCGGAGCGTGATTATTCACACGACATTCTGCGTTCATACCACAAACTCCAGGACATGGATCTTTGCATTTATTATTTATACAAGCTCTATCTTTTGAACAGTCAGAGTTTAAAACACATTCTGGTCGGCACTCAATATAAGGATCGCCGTAATATTCAGGTAGACATGAACAAGAACCAATACCATGTCTTTCTTTGCAAACAGCGTTTACCCCACAAGGAGATAGAGAGCATGGACTTTCAAGATGTGGTTCGATAGCTAAAATAGTACAGAGTTATTATTATTTGTAAATATAATTTTAGACTATATTTTCTGTACTCAAACTATTTAAATTTCAACTTACTAGGAGCAATTGAACATCCAGAGAATGGGTCACCCGTATAGCCTCGGTCACAAGTACATATAGGTATATGTTTTACAACATTACATATTGCATGAAAACCACAAGAACCTGGACAAGGATCATTGCATTTTCCAGAAATACATGCCAAGTTACCTGGGCATTCAACACTCATTACGCATTCTGGTCGACAATTTGGTGGTTGTCCTATATAATTATTTAAACACGAACATACGGGGATTCCATTTAAATCACGGCATTGCGAATGTGGACCACAAGGATTAGGTAAACAGTTATCGATTGGAGTCATTTTTTCTGAAATTTAATTAATTTATATATAATGAGGATTATTGTGTTAAAACGTTTTTCTAATTAAAAACTGATAAACTTACTGTCTTCTAAGAAACACCTTACAAACGGATCGCCAGTATAATCACTTCCACAACTGCATATAGGATTGTGGTTCACAACTTGACATTCAGCGTTAATCCCACAAGTACCAGGACAAGGATCTTGACATTTATTATTTATACACGCTTTACTTGGGCGACAGTCGGAACTGACAATACATTCAGGTCGACAATTCGGTGGAGAACCAACACAAATATCAAGACACGTACAAACCGCGTGATCATTAAACGTACGACATTTACTGTAAGGGCCACAGGGCGAAGGGTGGCATGGATCTATCGGTTCCGGAAGAGCTGTATATAAGAAAAGATATAAAAGGTTGTACATAGAATGAAAATATAGTATAAGATAACCAAGAAAGAGAAAGAGTCTTACTTATAACAGGAGTGCATGCATGAAGAGGATTTCCATTATATCCAGATAAACAATAACATGAAGGTGCATGATTTGTGACTGTACATTCTGCGTTTTGTCCACATGTACCCGGGCAAGGATCTACACATTTATTATTAAAACATGTTCTGTCAATAGAACAGTCTGAATTCATAACACACTCAGGTCTACAGCCTAGATAAGGATCTCCGTAAAAGTCATTAATGCAAGTACACGCACCAGCACCATTTCGTTCTTTACAAATAGCATTAGATCCACAAGGTGATGGGTTGCAAGGATGTCGGGAAACCTCTTTAGGAGCTGAAATTCCGTTTAACAGATACATTTGATGATGTTTTTCTACAGTCTCATGCAGGAAAATTAAAGCTAACGTGCATATAATTTTAAATCAGGTTATATCAAATAAACTTACTTTTGAGGAGACTGCAGCCGGAGAACGGGTCTCCTGAAAAGCCATTGTCACACGAGCATATTGGCTGATGATTTTGTACCACACAACGGGTGTTAAATCCACAGGAACCGACGCATGGATTAACACAGGTGCCACTCAAGCAAGCAAGAGAAAGTGGGCAATCCTGGTTTATAAGACACTGAGGTCGGCAGGCAGGAGGAGCGCCTAGAGTACCTGGCTCACACGCACATACTGCCCTGCCTGTCTCGCTTCGACAAGTTGAATGCGGTCCGCATGGCGATGGCAAGCAAGGGTCTGGAGCTGGATGCATGATACCTAAGAAAAATTATATATTAATATATGATTGTTTATTTTTCATTTAATTTAAAGATAAGTAAAAAAAATAGTAAGATATTTCTTTTAACCCTGAAATCTCAATGGGTTTCTTTTTTAAATGGACAAAAATATATTCTTGAAAAAATTACTTACTTTTTTTGTAGCAGCGTATAAAGGGATCGCCTTCGGGAATATTTTCTGGACACATGCAAATCGGATTATGACTGACAACGTGGCAACGAGCATCTACACCGCAACTGTGAATGCAAGGATCTCTGCATTTTTGATTTATGCAAGCCTTCGTCGTAGGGCAGTCTGAGTTTACAGCACACTCAGGACGACAAGCAGGAGGAACGCCGAGATAACCGGCGCGACATGAGCACGCCGCTCGATTGCTGACCACGTGACAATCGCTGTTGGGGCCACAAGGTGAAGGTTCGCACGGATTGATAGGTGTAGCTGTAGCAAAAAAGAAAGGTTTATTTTTTCTTAACTGTACCAAAAATTAATAGGGTTTATTACGTTGTTACTCATGACTATAAAGGCTGTATGAAGTATATTTTGTAAGATTTTATAAGAAAATATTTATTGAATCACTTACGGACTGCATAAATTCGACGACAGGAAGAGAATGGGTCACCTTCATATCCTTTGAAACATGTGCAAACAGGAACATGGTTTGTAACAATACACTCTGCATTAACGCCGCATAAATCTTTACAAGGATCCCGGCAGTGGTTAGATAAACAAGCTAGATGATTTGGACAATCTGAATTAAGAGTACATTCTGGTCGACAACCGCCAGCATAAGGATTACCAATATTAGGTGGTATACATGAACATCTGGCGGCATTATTTGTTACAGTACAAACTGTGTTTTCACCACAAGGCGATGGATTGCAGGGGGAAGCAGTATCATCTTTTGATACTGCTATACATCCAATAAAGGCGTCACCTTTGTATCCTTCTAAGCAGCTACATAATGGAGTGTGGTTTACCACGTTGCATACAGCGTTGTTACCACAGGATCCTATACATGGATCAGCGCATTTTTCATTTATGCAAGCTCGATTTGGTGGGCACTCCTGGCTTATAATGCATTCTGGCCTACAATAAGGTGGTGATCCAGAATAATTTGGTTGACAAGAACATACAGGATGATTAGATTTTATTTCACAAACTGAATTGGGTCCGCATGGTGATGGTAAGCACGGATTTTTTTCATTAGGTCCGTTTTCGTTAAATGCTGTACAAACTGTGAAAGGATCTCCTGTTTCTCCCGGTCCACAACTACATATCGGATTGTGGTTAACTACAACGCAATGAGCACCTATGCCACAACTTCCATGACATGGATCGATACATCTTTGATTAACACAAGTTTCTTTTTGTGGGCAGTCAGAATTACTAACACATTCTGGTTGACACATTGGAGGAACACCACGGAAGCCTGGTAAACAGGAGCAGACTGCAAAACCAGATGGTGATACCAGACAACGACTACATGGTCCACAAGGTGATGGGTCGCATATAGATAACGTAGGTGTAGTTAAAGGATTATTTTGACATCGAATATAAGGGTCACCAGTCTGACCTGATGCACAATAGCAAACAGCATGATGATTTACAGTTTCACAAAGTGCACCGACTCCGCAAACATTTTCACAAGGATTTTCACACTTATTGTTTATACAAGCTAGTTTTGAGGTACAATCACTATTAACGACACATTCAGGTCTACACGAAAGATAAGGATTTCCAAAGAAACCAGGTAAACATTTACAAGTCAGAGCTTCATTCATATTTAGGCAAATAGCATTGGCTCCACAGCGAATATTGTCACAAGATTCTGTCAGCACGGCTGAAACAAGAAAGAAGAATAGTTGTGAATAAAGTAAATAATTAAATATGAAATTAAATACAAATACGCTTAGTTTTCTATCAACTTACGCTGTGTTGTAAATTTACAATGCTCATATGGATTTCCTTCAAAACCGTTTTTGCATTTACAAATCGGATCATGATTATATACTATTGTACATTCAGCATTAACACCGCATGAGCCAGGACATGGATCCACACATTTGTTTTTTAAACAGAATTTATTAAATGCACAGTCTGAATTTAAGACACACTCGGGTCTACATCCTGGGTTATTGATGGCGTTAGGACCAACGCACATATTACATACAGCAAATTTATCTCCGTATGTATCACAAAGAGAATTGGGATCACAAGGATTTGGTGCACATGGTTGAGCTGTCGTATTGTCTTGTGCAATAATTATGGCTGAAAGTATAATATTATGATTTAAATAAATATAAAAAAAGAAGATTATTTACTGAAGAGATTTGATGATGAAAATTTAAAAAATACATACGCCTGTATAAACATTGAACTAATGGATCTCCTATATATCCGTCAGGACACAAGCACGAAACTGTATGATCTGAACATAAACAAACTGCATTTATTCCACAGATATTACTTTGCAGACAAGGATCTGTACATTTTCGATTAATACAAGCCTCGTTAGGTGAGCAGTCTGAATTCATAAGGCATTCTGGTTTACATTCCTTGGTTGGATCTCCAGAAAAGTCCGGAAGACATGAACATAAAGCCTTATTGCCAACATCTTGACAAATCGCATTGATACCGCATTGTATTTTACTACAAGGGCTATTACTTTTTTGCTCTTCAGGTTCTAAGCAACAAACTAAAGGATTTCCTATCAATCCGTCTTCGCATACACAAACAGGATGATGTGATTCCACATGACACTCAGCGTTAAGACCACATACTCCTGGACATGGGTCACGACATGCGTAACCAATGCAAGCTTTGTCCAGTGAACATTCGTCATCAATTTCACATTCCCTGGAATGGCAGCCCTCCAAACTGTAAGGGTCACCAGTGCTTCCTTCCATACAAGTACATAGTGCTTGCCCATCATATTGAATATTGCACAGAGATTGAGGTCCACAAGGGTTTGGACTACAAGGGGTTTTTTGAGGTTGGCAGCCAATATAAGGATCTCCAATAAATCCAGCTCTACAGAAACACATTTCTCTGTTGTTACTGACGTAACAATCGGCATTTTCACCACAATTTCCAGGTTGGCAGAGAAAAGACACGGGCAACCCAGATTCATGATTACAAGATTTGTAGGCATTTCCTCTTGTGTTTTCTGGACAGTAACATGCGGGTGTCCTGTTTGGATCACAACGCGCTCCAAGGCCACAGGTATTAGGTTCACAAGGATTGCGTGTCTCGACACAGCCACGTACTGTATTTGGACTCTCTACGTAGCCTTGTAAGCAAGTGCATTTTGAAAAACCATTCGATAAAACTGTACATTGTGTATTAGGACCACAAGGAGAAGGATTACAAGGATTATTTGGTAGACGACAAGGTTGTCGAGGAGGGTTTCCTTCATAATTTGGAAGACAGAAACATGCTGGTTTATTATCTACAATTCTGCAACCAGTAAATGGTCCACATGGGTTAGGTTCACACTCATTACCTTCCGGAACTAAAACAAAACAATGGTAATAGTAAAGTTACATTCATAAATTACTTAAAATTTACAGGTTCCCAGAAAAACGTGTCAAAAATGATTATGTTTAATTTAGCGAAATGAAGTCCCTCAATAATTAAGAGAAAGAAAAACATATTTAAAGGGGTCGTAACTAATTATTTGTAAAATACTTACTACAATTCTTGAAAGGGTTGCCGGTAAGACCCTTAGGACAAAAGCAGATTGGATTGCCATTATCATTTTCGCAAAGTGCATTTATACCACATGGGTTTGGAGAACAAGGGTTCGACGGAGGTTCACAACTTAACATTGGGTTTCCAGTATAACCACCTAAGCATTTACAAGAAGCACGATGATTTAGAACGTCACAAATTGCATTTGTTCCACATCTACAAGGCGACTCGCATTTTCCATTAATACACGCCTCTGAATTTGAACATTCATTATCAGATCGACAACCTTGAACTGAAAGATCAAACTAGTATTTATATGCACATTAACTACTTCATATATCAATATATTATAAATATTAATGAGTATATTATTATTTCAAAGTTTTTTTAAATTACTTGAAATGGAAGTAAAACGTAAAATGGTAATAATAATAGCGCCTCCAAAAACTACGAATTAATGAAAAACTTGCATGGTTATTAAATTACAGTTTTTTTATAGAATAGGCAAATGGGCCCGGTAGATATAAGCAATATTCACCGTTGCTTAGATCACCAAAACTTCAGTTTGTGCGATTAAAATATGAAAGTATTTCAAAGAACTATGCTCACCTTGATAGCATTCTAGGAATGGATTACCAGTAAAGCCTGCAAAACATTCACATTGTATTCCATGATTTGCAGGGAAGCATTCAGCATTATCTCCACACTTATTTACGGCACACGGATTAATACAAACTCTGTTTAACCTATCACATAGCAATTCTGGTGGACAATCTTCGTTATATTGACATACTGCATGAGAGTCAACAACTAGAACAAAATATTTAATGAATAATGAAATTCCACAGTGCCATATAATTTAATCAAGATTTAATTTATACATTGACTTACCCGGTACGCATCCAATATATCCGTTTCCTTGATATCCTTCTGCACAACTACAATCTGAGCCATGGTTTGTATTTATACAGACTGCATTTTGTGCACATGGGTTGTGTATGGAACATGGATATTGACATGCACTATTTATACAAGCTTCAGTCAAATGACAATCTTCATTTCGAGTGCAACCAGCTGAGTAAAAGTGAAAAGTATAATGTATAATACAAATTCGTGCAATATTTAATATTAATATATTTTACATATTATTATTTGTTATATACAATAGGTAATTAATTTCATGTACCTTTGTTTTGGGTAGGTTTAGTATATTACAAAAAAAAACAACGTTATATTAGCCCTAACACTTACATGTGGTGGGTGAGCATTTAACAGCTGGATCACCATCATATCCTGCCGGACAGGAGCACATTGGCCTTTGTTTAACCGGATGACATTTGGCTTCAATACCACAAACATTGTCAAATTCGCAAGGATTTTGACATAGTCCCATAAAGCAGGCTTCTGTTTCTATACAGTCTCGATCAGAATGACAAGGTTCTGGTGTTTTGAGTGTCCCGGGTGATTCTATTATATTATACGTTAAATATGAAATTAGTATGTTATATTCGATTGTTATAAATTAGTTTATGTACAAGGTATGTCAATTAAAATAGAACTTTACATTTGTCCGATAAAACAACCGTAATACTGTTGTCATATTAAAAAAATATATTTCTTAAAATGACCCTTACAGATACCTAACAAAATTATAATGAAGATTATTGATGTCATTTCTACCATACCTTTCCCACAGTAGTGTTCGGCTGCATCATTGCAAGCACAAACAGCGTCATGGTTCACAACTTTACAGGAAGCACTCTTTGAACACGGGTTTCGCACTTCACATGGGTTCTGGCAAACTCCAACAAAGCAGAACTTGTCGGTGGGACAGTGAATGTTTGATTTACATTGATTGTTAATTTGAATGTCAGTTACAGTCTCAGTCACAGTCAAATCAAAGTAAGGAGTAGAATCAGTCCAAGCAGGAATATCTATATCTTTTCTTCGCGAAGACAAATTGTCTAAGGACGTGCTCGACATAGCGGACACTGTTGATGGATACTGTTTTCCATTTTGATCATTATTAGTAGATTCTGTTTGTGTCCTTAATACGTCCTCGGATGTATTTTCCGTACTAGTCGCGACGTAATCGTTGGTAGTCGATTGTAATGATGATGTATCTGCAACTTCTTTGTCCTCGTTTGTTTTTATCGTACTCCAAAACCACTTATTCAAAGTAGGTTTTGCTGTTGATGTTAACAACACGTTACTTTCACTTGACTCACCAAAATTTTTTATTTCTACAGATTCTGTAATAAACAGTGTATTTGTCAACGTAGTGTCTATATCGTTCTTCATATTATTCGATGGCTCGTTTTCTAATATGGTCGAGGACGGCGAAGTCGAATCATATACTTTAGTTTGTGTTATAAATGTATTTTTTTTTAAATTTTTGTTATCTTTACTCAAGTTTATGACATTTTCTGTACTTGCTGCTACAGTCAAATCATTATAATTGGGGCTTTCAAAATCAGTAGTTAGTTTTATATCAGTATCAGCATTATATGCCACTGTAGTATATTTTTTTTCATATGTACTTATAGAATCTATATTTAGATTAAGAGGTCTATTTTTTTCTGATAAAGATAATGTAGTTAAAGATTTTTCTGTTACAGTTTCTTTGAATTCATTTACTAAATTTTCATCAATTTCAATAGTTTTAGAGAGTGTCGTAAACGTACCTTCTTTACTATTTGTTGTGCTACCTGCTTCTAATGGTAAAATTGTTGACGACATATCTATACTTTCATATTGTTTGTTAATTATTTTAGTATCGTTGATTTCATTGGCTAACGTGGATTCGGTACTTTCATTTTCTACTAGTGTTGTTTTAGTTATTTCTTCTATATAATGTTCAGTCGTTGTTCCTGATATATCTACCATCGGTGTTTCTGTAATAACCGGCTTAACTTGAATTGAATCTTCGTTACTAAAAAAATCTTTAGTTTCTATTAATGTGTCGATAGTTGATGAAGTAAACAAATCGTAATTTTTTTGCGTTGATGAATCTTTTATAAGACTTTCTTCTGTTGATACCATAGAGTTTTTATTCTGTTGAGTTGTTTGGAATTCATTTTCTTCGTAATATGTAGTGTCAAATGTGTTTGTCGTTGTTATAATTTCAGTAGGCTGAAATGCCGATGTCTTTGAATTAACTTTTAAAATATAATCATTATTTTGACTTTTTGTAGACACAATGGGTATATTTGATGATTCTGTGTAAGGTGTTTTATCTTGATAAGATGAAGTTTGACTTTCTGTAGTTTGAGCTATAGTATAATGGTTAAAATGTAAAATGTCAGAAACAGTCTCTGTTGTAGGATAAGTTTTATAATTTTTTTCTAAATATTCTTTTTGGACAGGATTACTAGAATCGAAATAGTCAAAAGATATATTATCTGTTATTTTAACATCAGTATTTGTTGTTGTTTGAGTTTGGATATTATCTCGAGTTGAGACCTGAGTCATTTCTCGAGGGGTTGATATAGTTGTTATCAGAGGGTTTCTGTTTAGATCATTCAATGTTTGATACATGGAAGTATTTTCACTATATTCAGATTGTGAAGTTGTGGTCAATTCATCTTTTGGAGATATTGTACTAGTTTCAAAATTGTGTGAAGAATACTGCGTTGACACAGTATTTTGATCAGCGCCTAAATCAAATGACAGCGAAGCTGTGGTATAGTTAAATATGTTAACATTTTCTGTAACCGAATCTTTATCCTCGGTTGTAAATTCCTCTAAATGAGATTTATTAGTGTCTCTTACAGTACTTACAGTTATACTTAAATTATTATCCATAATAGATGTGGTATACGATCGAGTAAGAGAATCCTCGTTGTTACTTTTATTTGTTGTACTAGAATAAAATTCAGTTACCGATTTATAATCTAAATTATCATATTGGGTAACTGTTTCCTCGCTTTTATATTTTGTATGATCAAAATGTGGGATTTTTGTTGATTTATTTTTCTCTGTGTTTTCTTTTAAAAATATCGTAGAGTATTCATAATTTTCAGTATTTGTGTGTATTTTAGAACTTGAAGAAGCTTTTGTTGCTGTTTCATTCTGATCGAATATTTTTGTGTAATCATTATTTACATCTGTAGTTTCATTCTGTTCAATCGTAGATTCTGCCTGTGAATTTAATATATCTGTAGTTGTTATCCTTAAATCATTTAATTTTGATTGTTCCTCTGTGATTATTTCTTGGTTAGCGGTTATAGTAGAATCCAGATAACTCGGAGTTGATCCTCCTTTTGAATATTCTTCTGTCAAAAAAGTTTTACGATCTGACAAATCATTACTTGTTATATATTCTGTTGCTCTATCAGTGGCTTGTGTTAAATCGTTTTCCATTTTTTGTGTAGTTGTTCTAGTAGAATCAATAATTGTATGGCCATAAAGATCATAGGTACTGCCAATACTAGTCATTTTGGTTACTGTAGTAACTCTATCAGACTTCGTTGCTTGAGAATCACCAATTACAGACATTTCATTAGTCACTGTTGTTTCTTCATGGTCCTTATTAAATGATATGTTCTTTTCAAATGTAGTAACCGTTGATTTATTCATTTCAATCGTATCAGAAAATGTTGTTGTTTCAAATTTTTGTGTTGATGTATCAAACTCAGTTTGGAATACTTGTACTATGTCAGGAGTAGATTCATTTTGAATTACATGTTTATTTGTATTTTGTGGTTCAGATGTTTTCGTCGTTGATTCAGCAAATTCAAAATCTGTACTATCTTTAAATAAATCTATCGAGATGGTTGATTTTGTCAAATTTAATTTATTTAACGCTGATTGAGTATTTTCTATAAAGTTGGCAACTGTTGTGGATTCTGTCTTACCTTGAGTAGTAGTTATTTCAGTCTGACTTGATACATTTTGGGAAAAAATGATAGTTTTTTCCGTGTTATTATTATATATATTTACTGTTGTTTGTAATTTGGGGGTACTACTTTTAGCTACAGTTATTAAATTATCTGTGTAATTTTTATGTAAATTTCTTTGATTTTCTGGTGTCTTAGTATTTTTATTTTCATGCACTTGTTTCTGTGAACCACTTGTTTCTGTTCTTTTTAATTGAGGTTTAACAGTACTTTCTGTGTGTATTGTACTGCTGCTTTGTATGAGTTCCTCATAATCTAACGTTGTCTTAAATTCTTTATCTTGATTTGACATTAAATGTATAAAAGTGTTTTCATTTTTTACAGAATCAGTTGTATATGAATCATAAGAATCAGAATTAGATGAAGGTCCCAGAGTAGTAATGTCTTTGATTTGTTGATCTTCGAAACCAATATAATGTAAGCCTTGATCGGATAGTGTTTTCTCTGTTTGATAATACGACGAAGTTTCAATAGTCGAATCAGAAGTTGAAATAAAGATCTCGGAATCAACATATTTAGATGTTGTACTTAAGTTTTCTGTAGAATGGGTAGGGATCATAAAATCTTTTAAAGAGTTTTCAGTTGAAAAGTTGTCTCCTACAATATTGATCGTATTAGCACTGGAAGTGGTATCAATAAAGTTATCAATGTTCGTTACACTGTCATGGTCAGTATAGTCTTTGATAGTAGTTGAAGTAATTATATTGGAGTTTGTTTCTGTTAGTGGGACATTTAGAGGTCGATCATCTGTTAATTGGAAAGGAATATCTTGTTAATTTTTTGTATTTTATACACTAATACAATAAGCACTTCAATTTTTTTAATTTTAAAATAACATCAAATAACTAATATATATACGTTATGATTATTTAAAGTAAATAAATATTTCAAGCACACAAAGTGAGACAAAGTAAAGGAAAGACTAATAAAGGAAGAAAAAATTAGGCTTAAGAGACGTTTTGATGTTGATGATGAAACTAAATAGATATATAAAAGATAAAGTATTTATAAAAAGGCTGCTTCTTAAGCCTAAAATAATATGATTCTTATTGAACATCTGGCTCTACAACAGATCATGTCAAAGATTCCGTGATACTAATTCTACTCTGAAAATATAAAAGACAGAAAATATAATATTGTTTTTCGGGTCTGCCGAGAGAACATAACCAGTATTTTGTGGCGTTTTATCGGACAAATGGTACGCTGTTCATAGCAACAACCAGTTTATTTGGAGTTAGTCTTGCTATTCACAATGTATAATGTATTTACAGACTTCCCAGCTTTATAGTAGTAGTCTGTGACACACATCGCGTGGAAATATAATGTAAGTAAAAGGTTTATATAAGATCCTGTACGTGGACTTTATTAAATTAAAAATAAAGGTTAGCTATGTCATATCAGGCATACATTAGCATATTAAATAAATATTAGCATTATATATTTTTTAAATTATTACTCACTCTCCATGCACGCTCCGGAAAAAGGGTCACAAGGAACTCCCGGTCGACAATGTGCGCAATTTGTGATTGGTTTTTGATCTGTTAAAATAAATGATTTTATATTCAGTATTAATTTTAAACTCAATATTAATTGGAATTTAAGGAAGATAATAGTAAAATATTATTAAATCTTTGTCTAAATACTTAGTCATAATACATTATTAATCGCTTTAACGTTAATGCAATTAAAATAACTATAAACGCTAATTTTACCTCGCACACAAACGCATCCATCACACTTTGTATTTGGATACCTGGCGCAGTCCGAAGTGGTTTGACATTGACAGACTGTAATACAAAATTGTAAATCTAAATGACGTTAAATTTTGTTAAAATAAATTAAATTTTCTCATTATTTAGTTACAAAGTCATGTTTGACTTATACTACAAATTAAGATAAGAGAATACATTAGCACTCTTTTTTCACAATAAATCTAATTTTAATACTTGTCATTGCTATCCGAAAAAAAATACCCTTTGAGCAAACAGGTTGATGGTCAACGACAGCGCAGTGTTGTCCGCGCGTGCACGGACCGCCACTCGCGCAAGGGTCTGCGCACCGCCCGCCTATGCACGCCAGACCCGCAGCACACTGCTCGTGCGCACCGCACTCTAACGCTGCGAAATCCAACTGAGTGTCACCAAGAGAAATCACATATACCTCAACTCCTAAAATCTAGAACATACGTGTAATACACGTGCTTAGGTTCACATTTTATTATATCCAGTGGCGGTATGTTTTAAAATACGATAACAAATTTATATTACACAAAATATAATCGTTTTGTGCATAGTAGGCAAAAGAGGTAAAGCAACAAAGTTTCTATCGATAGTATTATTGTGTTGCTTATATGTATATAAATAAATTTCATTCCTTTAATATAATATATCATATACATAATAAAAAATATAATCTAATTATAAAAGTATAAAATAAAGGCATTTTGAACTTTGCAAACTCTGTCTCGTGGCAGTTTTTTGCATTTTTAGTTTATACCAAAGCACTGAAAGCGTTATAGTTACCCAAGCGCAACCATCACCGATATGTTCAAGAGAGACTTACACTCTCATGAATATGTAGTATGTACACAGATAAGAAATAACATGCTTTAATCTACCTGATCTAGAAGAATTCAACTGTTGAAAAAGAAAAATGGTCATGCTAGAAAAAAGAAATAAAGAAAATAGAGAGAGCCGGATGAAGTCATAAAGTATACTATTTCGTTTTTCCTGGAATGTGAAGAACAAAATTAATAAGATTCTTTGAGAAGATAATATACTAATAATACTGTAATACTTTAACTTTCTGTTAACGCAGAATTACCTTTAATGCAGCCATGCTTTTCATCGTGTATGAATCCACTAGGACAAAACTTGCATACGGGGTGATGATCTTCAACTGAACAAGGGGCGTCACCACAAGCATCTTTACATGGATCTTTACATTGGAAGTTTATGCACGCTAAATTTTGAGGGCATCCATTATCTCTAAGGCATATGGACACTGTAGGGTGACAATCTTCAACACATATACATACTGCCCGATGCTCTACCACATCACACTGTTTTCCTTTCGGACAAATAGACTCTTTAGATGCTAAGCAAGGATTCACACATTTAGAATCTCGGCATGCAGCATTAGACGGACATTGTTCATCTCTTGTACATTCAGCGTGTTCCGGTGCGCAAGTTAGTTCTCCCCTTTCATTAAGAGCGAATCCATTTCGACAAACACAAACAGGTTTGTGATTCCTGACTTCACATTTTTGATTTCTCCGACAATTTTGGTAGTCTATGCACGGGTTTCGACATTCATTGGTCGCCATATCACATGCCAACTTTGACGGACATGGTTTTGTATCGGAACAAGTGAAAGTAATGTTTGTGTCGGCTGTAGGTTTGCAACTAGGATCTAGCCGACAGGATAGGCGTGGCTGGCCCACGTAACATTGTGGGCACGAACACTGGGCACGATGCATCACGGACACGCAGAGGGCATCCTCTCCACAAACACCGCGTATCGTGCAAGGGTCGACGCAACGTAAGCTCAAACACGCTTTGTCTACTGGACAATCTTTATCACTCGTGCATTCGATACCTAGGAAGATGTGAAAGAAGAAAGCAGAGTCGAAAGAGCTGTACCTTCAGCCACGAAGAGGAAACTTTCTCACGAGACAGTGCATGCTTTTTATAATTGAGGGTTTATGATCAGAAGTATATAACGTTATATTATAATACAAGCCATATGTACATGAAGCCGAACAAAATGTTACTGACTGTAATAAAGCACGAACGGTGAGAATGCTTCCACTAATGTAAAAATAAAATATGACCTATTTTTATTTGTACACATATGTAGTTACAATTATAATTATAAAATACATATCTGTACAATTTAATTAAAAAACTTGTGCTTTTGAAAATTAACTTTTACAACAATGGACTATTATCACAAAGAAAACTTAATTGAATTGTTTAAAAAACACTATATTTAAAGAAGTTTTGAAATATTGGTAACAATTTCAAATATGTCACAAAAAGCCTAAGTCATCTTTTTAAAATCTATTTCATATTTACAAAAAAATTAATCATTATTATTTTTCAGATACATATAAAGATATCTTGTATCAAAAATTCCTATTTGTTATGAAGAAATACCCTTATCGTGCATTTATACAAGTGTCGAGATTTATGAAGTACGAACTATGTGGTTTACTTACTGGTGTGACATTCGACATCTGCCTGTCCTTCTGTGCCGGGAATGCAACGACATACAAATTCAGCGCCTTCTCTTAAGCATTCCCCGTTAATTCCACAAAACGTCGTTCGACAATCGACAACGCTAGGTTCTTTAGCACCTATAAATGAATACAAAATATTAACGGGTTTCACTGAATATTCTTTAGTCAATGTTGAGAAAAGTAGCTTACTAAATTTCGATGGTAAATTTATTCGTGACATTAATTGACCAAGGTATGCAACTATACCTGTCATTTATATGTTTTAATGAGAAGTAATTATATGATATTTATGATTGATAGCACAAATCCTTGTCCTAAAAAGGGAGATGAGGCCTTTGTCCAGCGGTGGGATACCTACTGGCTGTTATTTTACTTTACTTGTATAATATTTTTAATTGTAATATAACAACTTTTTTGTAATTAAAATCTTAATACGATATTTAAAATTGTTTAAAAAAAACTTACACTCAATATTTGGGTCTCCATTGGGGTAAATACGAGGACAGAAACATACTGGTTCCCCTTGTTCTCCTATACGACATTGAGCATTTGTACCACATGATTTACGCGCGCAAGGCGTCATAGCACCACAGAAACATTGTTTTTGTGGGCTACCGGCGCATCCTGGAGGACACGTGCACTCATAATCTCCATCGTCCAGATCACGGCAACGGGCATTTATACCACAAGGGTTACGTAGACAACTTCCAGCTGCAGGTTTAGAACATTCTATTCTCGGATTGCCTACATAATTTGGTGGACAGGAACATTGAGGTACTCTATGGACTGAACGACATATCGCATTTGATCCACAAGCACTTAAACAAACGTTCTTACATTTCCCTTCATCACTACATTCCTCATCCGACCCACACTCTTCATTCTTCATACATTCGTAAGCTTTACATGCTTGTTCCGGGTCGCCGGAAAAGCCACTAGGGCAACTACAAACAGCTCGGTGTCTATTAGCCAAGCAAATAGCATTTTTGCCACATGAACTGTCTTGACAAACTGCAACACATTGTTTTGAAGAACAGACCATGTCGTCACCACAATCTCGATTATTATTACAACCAGGTACACAAAGTCCTTGCATGCATATTTGTCTTTCAGGACATTTATTTCTGCTTGAGCATAGAGACCTGCAACCGCCGTTGTAACATTTTTCCCCGCAGCTACAATCTGAGTTATCTTCACACAGTGATATACAATAACCGCTCTCATCACATGGGCAAAAGCCATCACATTGCACTGGTTTTCTCTTACACTCCACGAGTGGGTTACCTGTATAGTTATTTGAACAACTGCATATTGTTCGATGATTTACTACTTTACACTCTGAACAAATACCACAAGCTGCGTTGTTAACGCAAGGATCTACAAAAATACACAATTTTTTATCAGTAACAACACAATTTAATCTATAAACAATGAAATCGTTCCAAAATAATATATTTTTTCTACCTTTACATTGTCCTTTTAGACATGCTTCGTTATTATCACATGCATTATCATCGCGGCAGCCTTGCTTACAAATTCTGTTTTCACAAATGTGTCCTGCGCTGCACCCATCATCACTGTTGCAAATTAGTCGACATATTCCTCGAATACATTTTTCATTCGACAAGCAGATATTGTCTCTGTAAAAATTTGTAATTGATAAAAAATATCGTTTTGGTGTCTGGTGAGAATGAACAGAGTTGTAGATAAAATAACGTACTTCATGGCTTAAATAATTGTAATTTTTACATGTTATATAAGTTTTGAGACACTAATTTTACTTTAAAAATCACAGATAGTTTTAAGGAAATAATAATATTCTTATTTTTAACTCCAAATAAGAGTGAATCTTTAGAATGGGACCAACATTAGTCCAAGGGTTATGGTCCTAGGGGTATATTGAAATATATAATAGTACAAAAATAAAACTGATATTTTTATAAAGGAAAGATAAAAATAGTAAAATTCGTACCTTCTACACGATGGATAACATGCATCACCATAACAATTAAATCCATCAGGGCAGTTTTTATTAATATCACAAGCAGTTGTTACTCGTTTACAAACCATTTTCGGATCACCGTCTAAGTATTGCGGACAAGTGCATATGGGGAGATGATCTTTAGTTATGCAAAGAGCATTGGCTCCACAACTGCCTGGCTCTGTGCATGGATCTAAGCACTGTCCTGATATGCAAGCAAGATTACTGGGACAGTGTAAGTTAGATCTACAGCCAGTTACGCAAACTCGTCCATCACAAATCTCATCATCAGAACAGTGTGCATCTGAAGTGCAAGCGTATCGACACACGCCTGAGTTGCACCTTTCTCCTTCTAAGCATTCTGATCCATCTAATGTACAGGCTGGTCGACATCTATGATCTTCACACCTCCAACCTTCTTCACAGTCAGTATGTATTTCACATAAAAGAGATGGAGTACGAACACAGCCAATATTGGGCGTTGGATTTGGTATTAGGCCTTCTGAGCATGAGCATATAGCTTTTCGATCAATGACTGAACAATATGCATTCGGGCCACAAGGATCAATATCATTAGCGCAAGGGTTTTTACAATAATTATTTTTGCACACTTCATCTTGCCTACAGTCATCATCCTGTCTACATCCATATCGACAGCTGTTCGATAAACATATATGGCCGAGAAAGCAATCGTTATCGACACGACATGTTACTAAAACAATATATATATTTTATTTTAGTTTATGTGTTAAATGCAAGTACAACATACAAAAATATTAGTATATACTATACTTACACAAACAATTTCCTTGAGAGCATCTTTCGTTAAGTGCACATTCTTCGTTTTGATTACACCGAGGAACGCAAGCAGAATCTTTGCAAACGTAGCCGTCTTCACATTCTCCTGCCAGACCACATAGCCTTGGAACTAAAAAAATTAAGCTTGATAATAATTTCAATCATCTGGCTGAATCTTATCGTAGTAACATTGTTCAAGACCAACCAACCATTTCGTAAGGATTTTGGCATATATCCGTTAAAACCGGTAACAACATTTAATAGTATCAGAGGATAAGATTATGTGGCTGAAGTGATATTTTTATAATACTATATTAAAATTATAAAAAAAAATACAGCGACATACTGCGTTGATTTAACTAATAATTCGTTTTAAACGAATTCTAAGTACAATTTGTTTGCTATAACTATAGCCTGATAAGTAATAAATCTTAGGCAGTGATTTGGTAATGTTTACATAACCAAAATATGAAACACCACAAAATTATAAAGATAAAAATAAAATACTTACTCCTCACACATTCGACGTCTTGGTTCCCAGTAAAACTGTTAGGGCAATTGCACTGTACGACATGATTTTCGGTACGACAAATAGCATTCATACCGCAAGTCTTTTCCATTTGACAAGGATTTAAACATTGGCCGTTATAACATTTTTCACTTGAATCACATTCTTCATCAATTATACATAGACCTGAAACAAAAGCATTAAAATAAATTACTTTTCCCTGCAACCCGATAAAACTTTAAACTTTTTTTTAAATATTTTATGATTTACCTTGGCATATTCCTTTGTGACAATATTGTTCATCAGAGCAGTCAGTTTTATTTTTACACGTTATTTCACGAAGATGACAGCCTTTTCCAATGGCGCTATTTCCTATGTATCCCTCTTTGCATTTGCATTGACCTGAATGTCTAGCGGCAATACATTCAGCATTGTTTCCACATTTAATATTATCGCAAGCATCTATAAATATATATTAATTAAATAAAGACACGATGTGTGTTTTTACTTTTGTAAAACTGTTAAACCAATTACAAATCTAATGTGTATATGCTTTAATATGGATATATCTAAATATTAATAAAACCAATAATAAACATATTAGACAGGTCGGCCATCAGTGCGTTTTTTTTTTTATTTAAATAGAACATTGCTTACTAAACGGTGATAAAAAAACGATATTTGTCTTAATATTTACAAGGATCGTCCTAGTTTTACTAATAATATCAGAACGATTCGGCGTTTTAAATATTTTGCAATTATATATTATTCATTCTGTAGTTGAAAAGCGACTAAATAAAGAGTGATGCTGTTTGAATATAATATCAATTTTATTGCAGCACTGAAAGCATATTCCCCGAAATACATGAATAAACACTATTCGGAAATATTATGGAAATTAAAGTATTTTTTAAACATCTTATAATTACTAACCGGTGCATTTTCTAACACCATCGATAACGGTGCAACGTGCAGCCGCAGGACAATCTCTATTGAATCGGCATTCTGAAGCTTTACGGCAGCCTTCTTCGTGTGGATTTCCAACAGTTCCTTCTGGACAGACACATTTTGCACTATTTCGTGTACTAATACATTCAGCTCCATTACCACACGGTTTTGTTTCGCACCAATTAATTTCAGTACATCCCTTAACCGGATCACCAGTAAATCCAGATTGACAATAGCATATATGTTTATGATTTTCGGAAGCACAAATTGAATTTTCACCGCAATCGTTAAAAGCTAAACATGCTACTTTACACATATTATTTTCACAATATTTATCTTCACTGCAGTCTTTATCACTGTCACATTCTTTTTTATCACATCCTTTTACTGGATCTCCCAAAAAGCCCTCTTGACATGTACATACAGGTCTATGAGTTATACCTGTACATAAAGCATTTCTACCACAAGGCTGGCTTTCACATAATTTGACGCATTTTGGAATGCCATTATTAGATTGTTCGCATTGTTCGTCATCAGAGCAATCACTATCAGAATTACATTTAATATCTTTAGTGCAGATTCGATTAACACAAAAATAAGAATCAGGACATGAATTATTTGAAATACACGTCAGTCTACATGCTCCATGAATACAAGTATGATCATCGAAACAATCCCTTGAGTTTTGACATACACCTGCAAATTAAAATTTTATTTTTTAATTGTAATTCTTTTACTATATAAAATTAAAATCTCACCAAAAAACTTACCAACACATAAATTGTCAAGGCATTTAGTGCCCGAAGAGCATCGACTATCGTCCGAACAATATTGAATAGGTACGCAACCAAGAACAGGATCACCAGTATAACCTGACATACAAGAACAGTGACCTATGTGGTTTCTTGACAAGCAATTGGTGTTTTTACCGCAAGCACGTGGTATGCTACATGAGTTTTGACAAATATTATTAGTACATGCTTCTTCGTACGAACAATCGGAATCTTTAAGACACTCGGGCTTGAAACATTCTTTATAGGGGTCGCCTTGACTATCTGGTTTACATTCACATACTGGATCATGTTTCAATACATTGCAAACAGCATTTACACCGCAGGTTAACTTATCACATGGATTGATGCAATTATTGTCATAACATTTTGTTTCATAAGAGCAATCGTTATCATTAGAACATTCACCTGGGATTCTACAATTGCCACTTTCTATCTCCAGTATAGTACCGTTGACACAACTACAGATAAACGTTCCCTTCGTGTTTTCACAAACTGCATTCAGAGGACACGGATTTTTAAGGCACTCATTTATGTCTTCACAAGTATTTCCTACTAGTACAAATCCTGTCCCACAAACACAGTTAACTTTATGGTTTTCAATTTTACAGTTCCCGCCCTGGCACATAGCATCCTCGCATTTATCTGAAAATAATATATTTTTAACAATATTTTACACTACGTACATTTAACAACATAATTAAATTTTAGCTTACCAGAACACTTATTGCTCTTTAAATTGCAGTATTTTTCTTGAGAACAGTCTGAATCTTCCAAGCATTCAACTTTAAAACATCCAATATTTTTATCGAATGGATTTCCAAGGTGTCCCTTTTCACAAGCACAAGTTGTTCTATGTTTATTGACTTTACAAATAGCTTTATAACCACATACGTTATCTTGACAAGGATTTGAACATTTTCCTTTAATGCAAGCAAGAGAATCCTCACATTGACTGTCTTGTCTACATTGATTAGGTAACAAGCATCCTGTTTTATAGGGATCACCAATTGCTCCGGTAGGACAAACGCATTTATAGGAGCCTGCAGAATCTATACACTGAGCTGATGGATGACATGGATTGTTAACACATTCATCCACGTTTATGCATTCACCATTTACAAGTTCAAATCCTTTGTCACATTTACACTCTTCAGATATACAAACTTGTTTATCCAGACAGTCCGAATTACTTTTGCATCCAGGAATGCATATTCCAGCACTACAATGTTCTCCGTGTAAGCAGTTGCTGCTACTATGGCATACTTTATGACATTTGTTATCGTGACATTTTTCTCCAATGGCACAGTTTGAATTACTCTGACAGGGAACCTGACAGAGGAAACCTATACACATATGATCAGGAGGACATTGTGACGTTCGTACACATGGTGATGGTTTACGTACGCATCCTTGTTGAGGCGTTGGTGATCCTTCAAATCCTACAGGGCATTCACATCTTGTACTATGATTTATTCTCGTACAAATAGCATTCGGTCCACAGGCTCGTGCAGCTTGACATGGATTTATACACTTATTATTTATACACGACTCTTCATTCGAACAATCTTTGTTATTTCTACAACCAATTAAACATTTACCATCAGCGCATACCTGCCCTATTCCACATTGCGAATGTGCACTGCATTTGGTTATACAATAATTTTTATCACATATGTCTCCTGGATCACAATGACTAGAATTTTTACAAGCTGAAAAGCATTGACCATTATGGCAAACATCACCGTCACAATCCAATTCATTAATACATGCCACTACTTTTTTTTTGCACGATTTTCCGTCTTGTGAATTTTCATAACCATCTGGACACAAGCAAATGGCTTTTCTTTCAACAATTTTACAAAGAGAATTGATACCACAAGCTCCTTCACATGGATTGATGCATCGCCCTTCAACGCAAGTAGATTCTCTTGAGCAATCATCATCACCTCTTGGACAATCACCCTGTTTTCTACATCCTTCTTTTATTGGATCACCTTCATAACCGACAGGACAATTGCAAACATACGTTGAAAACAGTGGTTCACATAGAGCAGAGGGATGACAAGGATTTGGGTTACACAATTCCAGTTTTCTGCAACTAATTTCTGGTAGGGGATCTGGTAGATATCCAGCTAAACATTGACATTTTAATTTATGGCCACTTGCTATACATACTGCATTTTCTCCACAACTATCTTCGTTACATACATTTATGCATTGGTGCGTCATACGGTTACATAGCTCATGATCTAAACAATCAATATTGTACACACAAGGGACTGATTGACATCCCACGTCTAAATTATCAGGATCACCTGTAAATGGTCCTAAAGGACATTGACATTTTGCAACATGATTATTGGTAATGCATACAGCATTTGGTCCACACAACTTTTGTTGGCAAGCAGGTATACATTTCTTTAGATTTCCTACACTCTTACATATTTCGTTTTCTTTGCACTGAGCATCATTTAAGCATTCATTTTTATCAAATGGTAAACAACCGTCACGATCATTGGGATTGCCTACAAAACCTGTTAAACATTGGCATTGACTTTTATGTTTCATTGTTACACACTTAGAATTTTGTGGGCAAGTAAATACTAAGCAGTTATCTATGCATTTATTGACACCCAGTACGTCTTTTTGGCATGACTTATTGTCATCACAATCAAAGTCTGATTTACAATTAGGTGTTGTTGGTTGTTCACACATAGAATTAACAGGATCCCAAAGAAATCCTTCCTTACATTCACACCGTGCTGTAAAATTTATTATTTTACAAATTTCATTTGCACTGCAAGCTATTGTAGAACATAAGTCGACGCATTTGTTAGTAGTTCCATCCACAGAAACACAAATTAGCGGACTTGTACAATCACTATTAGTATTACATTCTCCTTCATCAGGTTCTCTCTGTTCTAAATGACAACCTGATTTTATGTCACTCGGTTTTCCAATATATCCTTCTGCACAAATACAATGAGCTTGATGGTTAGCACTGACACATAAAGAATTTGGTCCACATTGAATTTTACTACATGAATCTACGCATTTACGAATGTTCTTTCCCATTTGAAAACAAATTTCAGAATCTTTACAATCATTATCAATTATACATTTGTTATCAGGCCTACATCCTTCCATGAGATCATTTGGATTACCAATGTAACCTGTTACACAAACGCATCTTCCTTCTTCACAAATTGACTTAGGTCCACATATTATGGAATGACATGCATCAATGCACTTAGAATTTTCACAAATATAACCTTCGGGGCATGTTGTATTTTTAGAACACAAACAAGCAGACCCATCTACACATTTAGAAATTGAAAGCAGCGTGCATAATTCATATGGATTACCAACATATTTACTTTTACAAATGCAGCTATAGCTTCCCGGAGTATTAATGCAAATAGCATTTTCAGCGCAAGGTCTTGACCTGCACTCGTCAATATCAATACACTGTAAATTTGGATTACCGACATAACCAGGAGGACATAAGCATTCGACGTGTGATTTAGTTTGCTGACAAACTGCATTTGTTCCACAAGAGGTAGTAGCACAAGTTATATGTTTACGTGAAATGCATTTATGATAAGGATTTCCTGTGTAACCTTTGTCACATTTACATATATTTGTTTGACCATAAACACAATGTGCATTTTCCCCGCAATGTGGTTCACAATTAGGTGGAGCGACAGCTAAAATACAAAATTGTTAATAATAAAATATATATCATAAATTAGACATAACCTATAATTATTTAAGGTTCAATTTTACTCACGTGGCATACATAATAATTCTGGATTTCCTACAAAAAATGTGTTACAGACACATCGACCACTATTCTCGTCACATGATGCACCTATTCCACATACAATGGTTTCGCAACGCTGTCTACATCGTCCGGCTACACAAGTCAACGGTTCTTCGCAAGGAACTCCCGGTCCGCAAATGTCTCTTCTACAAGTTCCACCAGGAAAGGGGTTTCCCACCATGCCTTCAGGACAAACGCAAGTCGGTCCTGACTTCGATATAATACATTGTGCAGCAGGAGCGCAGGAATAGTGATCACAACCTTTAAAAACACATGAATTACATTCTAAATCATGTGCTATATCTAATCATGCTAAATCATTCGATCATTAAAAACAGATTTAAAATTAAACGGTTCTATTACTCACCGGATATACATTTACCACCTTCGGGCTTTGTGTATCCAGGATTGCAACGACACCAAGCTGCATGATTTTCAACTTCGCAAAAAGCATTGGGACCACAAGACACAGTTTTGCAAGGAGATACACAAGTGCGATTCAAACACGCCAGATTGTTAGCACACTGACTATTTTTACTACACAATTGTCTCGGTAAAGTACCTTGTTCTTCATTACCTAAAATATTTGCCAATAATTACTACCACAAAAAAATATTAACATAACTTCAGATCATTAGAAATACATAGTTTCATATACATTTAACCTAGAGCACACATATACGTAACAAAAAAATGACATAAGTAAGAATCAAATGTCCTTTGATATTTTATGTATATGTAGATATTAAAAATTTAATTAATACTTACATCCCAATTTATACGGATCTCCTGCCATATTTTGTGGACAACTACATTTGTATCCACCTTTTTCATCGTGACAAATAGCACCGTATGCACAAGGGGCACTGTCACACTCATTTCTATTCGTGCAACCAGTATAGGGATCACCTTCGAACCCAGACATACACATGCATTTTGGGGGATCGCTAGGAGTACATTTGGCATTAATCCCACAAACGAATCTTTCACACGGGCTTTTACATTTTTGCCCATCTGTTACATCCAAATAAAATGGAGGTGGACAAATACAGTTTCCTGGTTGAATACATTTTTCATTAGCAAAACAATCTGTGTCGCTAATACATCGTTTCTGGTTTAGACTGCAGTGGCCTGATATTGAATCTTTACCATAACCTGGTGGGCATTTACATAAATAAGATCCAACTGTGTTAATACATTCTGCCCCAAACCCACACACCGGTTGGCCAAAAGTGCATTCATTAATATCTTCGCATGTACCATCAACACTTTGAGAATATCCAGCGGGACAAGCACAGTAACTAACTCCGTCAGCAATGATGATACATTCAGCTCCTTTGCCGCATTTTTTATCACTTGAACAACCAGATAATACACATTTTCCATCCACAATTTGGTAAGGGGGTTGACATTGACAACTGATGTCATCACAAATTTCACAAAGTTTGTATGGATTTCCACTATATTCAGAAGGACATTTACATTCGTAGCTACCTGGCAAATTTTTACACATAGCATTTAAGCCACATGGCGTTCTTCCAAGTTGCGTGCACTCGTTAATATCTTCACATTCTCCTGTTTCTGTATTACGAGAAAATCCTTGAGTACATATGCAAACGTTTTCTCCCTCATGCATAATGCATTGTTCGCCGGGTGGACATGGATTTACATGACTACATTTGCTAGGTATCTTGTTAACAATACATCCGTTCAAATAAGGGTCTCCACTAAAATTACCTGGACACTCGCATTGAAAATGACCCGGAAAATTTATGCACACTGCTCCTATTGCACAGGGGCTAACTTCACATTCATTAATATCTTGACAACCAATAGGTGATAAAGGATTTCCTGTAAATCCAGTCTGACATGAACATTGAGCTTCATAATTGCTCAGGAGACATTCTGAATTACTTCCGCACTGGACAGTTTCACATGGATCTATGAAAAATAGTTAACATTAGTGAAAATAAGTAACAAATATAACGCATAAAAGAAAACATTATTGATCACTTACGTCTACATTCATTTCCGATATTTGGTTCTGGACATAAGCATTTCTTTTTTGAGTCACAAATAGCATTCCCAGGACAATCTTTATCTGACATACAGGTGAGAATTTCCGAACATCTTACAGTGGGTTCGGGATCTGCTATGGTGCCTTCAGGGCAGTCACACGAGAAAGAGCCTTCATGATTAATACAATTTGCTCCTACACCACATATATTTTCTGATAAACACTCGTTTACATCTAAACATTCTTTATATGCATCACCAGTATAACCTTCTGGGCAGGTGCAAATGAAATTTCCTAAGGTATTGGAACATTGGGCATTAACTCCACATCGTCCTGCCAATCCAAGAGAAGTATCGCATTCATTAATATCTATACAACCAGCAGCTATATCGTTAGGGTCAAATGTCCAGCCTTCTTCGCATACACAAAAGGCTTCAGAACCATCTGGCTTGCAATAAGAATGTTCTCCACATTGGACATCATCGCAGGGTGCCCGACAAGTGACTGTAGGTGGAGAACCGATGAAACCAACATTACATTCACATTTATAACTTCCCAATGTATTAATGCATATTGCATTTCCTCCACATTTAGTATTATTATTGCATTCGTTGATGTCGACACAAACTGATCCTTTGGCATCAAAACCATCTTTACAAAAACATTGATTTTCTATACATTCTGCATTATTGGTGCAGTCAAAATTTGATTTACACAAGGTATTCACGTCCACCTGTAAATGATATAGCAATTAAATGGTTTTAATTATAAATAAAAACACACAATAACATTTTTTTCTATATACCTGTTCGCATGCAATTTGAGGATCCGGTTTTGCTCTAAATCCTTGGGGGCAGAGACAATTATATCCTGGATTGGTGTTCTCACATATCGCGTGCAAGCCACAAGGATGTTCCAAAGTTTCACACTCATTAACGTCATGGCAACCACCGGCTACACGTGCATCTCCTGTGTACTCGTGTTTGCATGTGCACACGAAGCTGCCGACAGTATTGGTGCACACGGCGTGTTCGCCGCATACGGGCTTGCTACTCTTACATTCGTCTACGTCTGGTATAACAAATAACTCATTTCTTATTATATAGCCCATCTAACAATTATTGTAGATTTTATACGCACGCAGTAGGTACATCAGCTACTTCGAAGGAGAAAATACAAGCACACAGGAAGTATGTAACGATAGAAAAGAAGGAAGTTCTCAAAAGAATCAAAGATCCAGATCCGTATGTAAAATTTTCGATACTATGAAATCCTAAAACGAGTAACACATTTCCTCTGTCGTACGTCGGGAAATTATCAAGCCACCAGAACTCAATGACACTCCTTTTTGTCAAGCTGAAAATTATTAGTTTTCATAGATATTGTTGTATCAATGGTGTGATCGGTTAGATTAGTATAAGCGTGAGGCTACCGCGCGTCTATTACGGTAGTACTCGGTTCGCTCCGAGAATAGATTAGAAGTACAATAAGCATTAGTACATATAGTCAAGAAATTAGATCGGTCAGACCTACTGGCGTGTCGGCTAAGAACCTTACCGGTACACTGTACGTCAGGGTTTCCTTCAAAACCTGGTGGGCAGGAGCAGCGATGAGCGCCAGGCAAGTTCTCGCAGAGCGCGTCTCGACCGCAAGGATTTCGTGCACATTGATCATGATCGAGACAGGAAATTCGTGGATCACCCTCACGACCAGGTGGACAGCTGCACTCGTAGCCGCCATCCACATTGCGGCATATTGCACCATCGCCGCATGCGCCGATGTTGCCACATTCATCCACGTCCACGCACTATTATACATTATAGAATTATTTTCGTTTCGTGAAAAGTTATGTTTACTTTCATTCATTTTAAAATACGATAAATTTTACGGTGTTTTTATATTATATTTATTATAGCGTAGGATTCCGAAAACTTACTCCATCGAAAGGATTTCCTGTATACCCTGCTTTACATGCGCAGGTATAGTTTCCTGGATAGTTTTGACAAATCGCATTAACACCGCAAGCTCCGGGTCGCTGACACTCGTCGATATCTATAAAATATATAAGAGTGATAATAATACACATTACCTACATCATTAATAAAACAGGTGAGTTAACTATACCTCGACATTCTTCCTCTCCGTCCCCTTCAAAACCTCGATTACACTTGCAAATAAAATGAGCAGGTAGGTTACAGCATTCAGCATTTTTTACACATCGCGCAGAGATTGCGGGATCTTCACATTCATTAATATCTAACAATAAAAAAAAATGATATTATTTATTTTTAATAAAACATCATACATAACAAACAAAAACTATTTATTAAGGTTTATTATTCAAAAATACATTTAGTTTGTACCTTTACATGTGAAACCATCGCCAATATAACCCGGGAAGCAGGAACATTGAAAACTACCAACGGTGTTTGTACAGTGAGCGAAAACATCACACGGCCTGTCTTTGCATTCGTTTACGTCTAAAACATTATAAAATGAAGACACAATTAAGTATAATTTAAATAATTGATATATTTAAAGCAAAAGTAAACTATAAATTTATACCAAGTTCTTGGCAGTTACATCCGCCGAACCCATCGTTACAGTGGCAAACACCATTTAGGCAGGCACCGTTTATACAGCGCGCTCCGTCGTCTTTGGTACAATCATCTATAAATAAATATTGTCATTACTTTATTATTATCTTAATTTGTTGATATGGTTATGGTTTTTGTGGTTATTAGGTGGAATATGATAATAAATACAATCCTCTGACCAGCAGTTATGAACTCTTGCTGTTATTGTCAGTCTAAAAACTATTCTTCGAAATATTTGTATGTACTGTCAAGGTTTATTAAATAGTTGAAAGAAGCGCACTAACCTGAGCATTTTAATTCTGTTCTAAGTTCGTCGGATGCCTTATAACAATCTGGCACACCGTCGCATAATTTTGATAATTCATATAATTGTAATATTTGTGTCGATTCGTTTACTTGGCAACCAAAGTAGCCGTCTTCTAAATTTAAGAAAAATACTTCTCGTTTTATTCCTAAGCCTATTCCATACTGGTTTTGCGTCGCTACCTGTAAAATAAGTTAAATAAAATAATTAAAACTAGTTGATGTTATTAAAAATTCACATGAACCTTAATGTATTCACACTTCTGCAAGTCAATGACACCGGTCAAGGGCCTCTAACATAAATGTGCAAATATATAAAAAGTTTCCAGGTTTAATCATCAGATAAAGCACAGCACATCATCAATAAATATTAAAAAATATATATAATGGGTTGTTTATATCTAAAGTACTTACATGTGTCGTTGTTAGTAGGAGCGTCCAAACCACGAGCGGTAGGGTTTCTATATACATTGTCCCTGTAACCAAAAAATAATACATTAGAGAACTTAATACCTTGTAAATAAAATTAACTTATGTTTATTTCAGATGCTATCTCTTCCCTTATCAGTCAGTTAAAATAATTTTACGATCTTTAGTGTGCTTGGATAAAGTAGATAGCAGTAGCGGCTAGATTAGCATCGGTTATTTTAACAGAATTCATTGAAAAATAAATAAATTATAAAAAGACTTAAGAAAGAAGAATAAATTAGCTTAAAAGCATAAAAGTATCATCTCGAGTATGTCACGATGTCTCATAAACTAATCACGAATCTAATAGTGAGGGATAGCACCTTCGTTATTATATATTCTAATTATAATATATATATATAATATAATTTTTGTTCTATGATTATAAAAAGCGAGCAGAAAATTATAGTGAAATTAAACACGAATGGAAATTCACGGTAGTGCCAAACGACGCGTCCTTTTGTAAATTTACATAGAAATTGCTGTCACTTTAACTATTAATTATCTAACACACAAAATGTGTGTACATAAGAATGTATGTATGTTTATTATTATTATATTGTATAAAACAAAAGTACTAAATTGGATGATAAATATAATATAACTAACATACTTATACGTATAAAAGAGCAAGTTGAGCAAACTATTCATTTTAAAGACGATTACCTGTTTACATTTTTTTATTAAAAATTAAAAAAATATATTGCTATGTAAATATAATTTCAATGAAAACTTATTTATATCTTTCTAATAATTCTATCAATATAATAAAAACAATGTTAAAACTGAAAATGCCTTTCACGCAACTGCTGCAATTTCCGTTAAATTTTACCCAGCGACAAAGGCGAAGGTTACAAGTACGAGGTCAAGTAACTGTGAGCTAAATTTTGTCGTGTAATGAATTGTTGTATAACATACGACTACAATATTTATTCCTGAATTCCCATGTTCACGATCATATTTTGTTTAATATAAATTTGTTTGTAAGTAGTATCGTAGTTATGTGATATCCCTATTTGTAAAAAATAGCTGTGCTTAAAGTCAACGTTCTAACTGCACATTTACACGTTAGAAATGATGTCACGCGCTTTGTGCTCACAGATAGTATTCGTGGTTAAAGCAATTTACTTCACTTCATGTCTTTAATAATTAATTACTGCATATAGTCTTACAACATACACTTATAAAATTAAGGGAGTTTTCTCCTGTAAAGTAATTGATCATTTACGAAAGAAAGTCTCATGCGAACGTCCGTTAGATTCGTGAATTAGGTTTCTCATCTTTACACGATACCTTATGGGCAATTGAGAGTATAGAATATTTCTCTTTAATTTATTTTGTTACTTTATCCATATTTTGGGACAAAAAACACTCCACCATTCATATTTTTCGGTCGTACCAATCGATGAGGCAGAGGTTGAATCGCGAGCGCACGTGTCCTCTTTATTTTCGCGGTGCGGTTATAGTATACGTACTGTTGTACAGATCTATTCAATCACAAAGGTGCTATTTAACGTGGAGAGGCACGTTAAATTATTGGCATGCATAATATAATAAAAATATAATGTCATTTGTATTTCTTTGTCGTCTTTAATCTTAGTCTTCTCACGCACACTAAGCCATATTGTAAGCACGAGTGTCACTCACCCATACTAATGTGCACCGTTAATAATAATTTAACGTGGAGGGAATAACCTTCGTAAGTAAATAGCTCTATAAAAGTTTTTGATAAATAATTTGCGCTTAGCAAGAAAATATTAAATAGGTAGTTGTATTCATTTTATAAGGTCTATTTATTAATAGCTTCATTCATCATTCAATATATCATAAATGGGAAATATGAATAAATTTGTCTAAGTCTAATTTTGTCGTAAAACATAAATCAAAATGTGTTAAATAAATAAACTCAAATTTGGATAGTTCTGTTATACATAATATGGAAACGGTATAAAGTAAATACATATGTATATCATTCCGAAGTATTCATTCGAATGTTTTAGTTTAAAAGACAATATGTATTTAAATAAGGATCATAATTCATTTCTAAATTGGTTGAAATATATAATACCTTATAGTATTTAACTAATATATGAAAATAGTTATTATGTACCATAAGAAAATAGACACATGTTATCAATATACAATGAAACAATGAAAATGATTAAAATATATCTGTTTGATATATTTACATATAAAATAGTTAAAAAGGTGTAACAAAACATTCGCCTTTTACTAAGCTTATTATTCATATTTGTTTTGCTTAATTTTTTATAATTATAAAGTCGAAAGTGTTTTATCACAAAACATACTTAAAAGTATTATGTCAATACAAATTTAATTAAATAATACATATTTTGAGAAGGTATTATCCTTCTCAAAATATGTATTATAACCCACCATTATTGCACGAGCATAGTAAAGATCATCATTTCGATAAGAATTATATGTACTCAGCCAAAATCAATCGTGAATCTTCTTAGATAGCTTTTTTACAAACTTAATTCTGTTCTCCTGTAAAATTTACTACGTAGGACCCATCGAATCATCGTTACCATAGTGCAAAACGGTAGGTATTTAGTACATTATGAAGCACAAGGTTTTATGAATTGATGTCTCTAATTGTGTGTAAAGTATTGAGTATGACATAATACTGTAAAGGCCACCTCAGTTGGATACACAGAATCCTATTTACATTGTCTCCAACAATAAGTAAAACCTTGACATCTTCACAAAAATAGTGAGAACAGATTTTGTGTTTTTTTTTGTTCAAAAACTTTTAAATATAACTTTGACATATATATATAATAATTAAACTTAAATTATGAAATCATTTTTTTATCGTCGTTTTTCCTGGATTAAAAATCAACAACATTATAAAAAATAATATTGTTAATACTGTAAAAATAAAAAAAAGAATGGTAATCTTTGGAATGATTGTTTCTGTTGCAAACATTTTCAATACTAAAGTTATTAATATGTACCGAATATTCTAAGAATTTACAAAAGCCGTTTTGAGAATATTAAGGACGAATAAAATTATCATGACAATAAGCTTAATAACAGGTAAAGCCAATGTCTATAGGCAGTGGTGACCACTTACCATCAGGTGGCCCATTTTACTGTCCGCTTCCAAATAATAGAAAAAATATATCTAAATACGCAGCTCTTTGGACGAGTTGGTTTAATATGGAAATTGAACGAATTAAGATAGTCGTAATTTAAATTTTAAGTGAAAAAACATAATTAACATGAAATATGCATAAAACGCAAAAAAATGCATTTTTTATCTTTATAAAATATTTATATATGTTTTTGTCACTTAAAATTTGAATTAAGACTATTTTAATTCGTTCAATTTCCATATTAAACCAAGTCGTCCAAGGAGTCTTTTTTTTTAATTAGCAGCCTGTAAATTTTTCCACTGCTGGGCTAAAGGCCTCCTCTCCCTTTGAGGAGAAGGTTTGGAGCATATTGGTGGCATGCTGCTCCAATGCGGGTTGGCGGAATACACATGTGGCAGAATCTCGTTGAAATTAGACACATGCAGGTTTCCTCACGATGTTTTCCTTCTCCGCCGAGCACGAGATGAATTATAAACACAAATTAAGCACATGAAAATTCAGTGGTGCCTGCCTGGGTTTGAACCCGAAATCATCGGTAAAGATGCACGCGTTCTAACCACTGGGCCATCTCGGCTCTCGGCCAAAGAGTCTTAACTTATAATAAATGTTGTTTTTTAAATTACTTTAAATAATAATAACTTTATAAGGAAAAAATATGATAATTGTTATTTAAATATTTACAATATACATTTAGTTGGTTACTTCTTGGATTCTATCATATGTAACTAAATTTGCTTTGACGAGCCTCCTCAAAAATAACTGATACTAAATTCATCAATATTGTCATCAGTCCGTTGTTTGTCATCTGCTGAATATGGGCGCGCCGGTGAGCCAGATAATCGGCTTTTATTTTTCAACCGGCACTAGCCATTTTGCCTACGTCGTTACGCCACCTAGCCTATGGACGTCCTCTCTCACGCTTGCCCAAGTCGCGTCCAATCAACATCTCTTAAATCTTTTAATGTTATTGAAGAATTATAAGTTTATTACATTAATAGACTTTATTAAAAGTTCAAATGAGACAATGCCGTGTAGAAAGACGTGAAGTGACGACTCTCCTAGTTTTCCAATCAAAACTAGAACCATACTTAGTGTATAAGTTATTTAATATCAATATCTCATATTTATAAAATAATTAGAATACAACACAACGTTTTTAATTAACTAAAGAAGAGTATGTAAGTTCAACGAATAGCGATAATATAAGTAAATATTTCTAAATACATAAGTAGAAATCTATTTGCCGTTTCATATACTTTTGCCGTAATACAATTTCGTTAGGGTTGCAAATTATAATTTCGAGTAGACATTAAAATACATTAGAAAATTCGTGTGAAGTAATCATAATTACGTCATGCTCGAAATTGTGATCAAATATACAAGTTCGCGTGTGCAGAACAAATCGGGCGTAAAGCGCGTCCGTGCGTTCGTATGAACTTGCTTGCGCCATTCACTTTCACGTCTCGTGTCGTTCGCTGGTTTGTACGGAAAGTAGGCTGCTAACAATGCCTATACGCCAGTTTCTCTCTTGAGAAATGATACTACATAGCCGATTGTGTTTATCCGTAAACTTTTATTAACCAACAGCAAAGGACGGCGAACCAAGTATTTAAATGCAAACTTTTTACTCCTTTTTTTCCGAAAATTCGAGATTACTCCTTATATCTTAATTTTTAATGCGATAGTTATATTTAAAATTAATGTATATGGCCTCAAACTTTGTATATAAAGAACTTATATTACTGTCATACAAAATAAAGTAATCAAGATCGATCCGGTTATTTAAACCTTGTAGAGTGAACGCAGATTTATACGATTACCGACTTTTAAAATGTTTCAATATTTTCGATATTAATCGATTAAATAAAGTTACGGTACATATAGTACTCACCTAATGTTAACGGGACAAATCTACAAACAACTACAAACTATTTCAAGAGCAATAGCGGAACTTCTTGGCTCGATATATATATATATAATTGTAACTTTGTCTGTACTACCTATGTACTCTTGTGTATTTTTCATTCAATATATTTATATTTAAAACATCATAGTTATTAAACAAAATACAATTAACTGGGAAGTATAAAGAGAAGGTTTTGAAAAGTAAAAACAAATAATGTTAAATTAAAGGTTGAAATATAAATTAGGACCTGTCACATATATACAAAGCAATGACATGATAAATTAAACCTAAATACATTTACAGGAAAACCTAAACGTAAACATATTTTTTTTATTTTATTTTATTGTAGAAAAAACATACAATACTTTTTAAAGATATACAAGACCTGAGTACTTAAACATTCTTTACTAATATAGTAAAGTAAATTATGAATTCAATAAAGTATTAAAAAAACATTTGAAAGGCGCAGACAATAATAAGCATGTAGATTCGTGAAAGTGCAAGGAAAACTAAATTATTCGCACGTCACATTGTCGAAATAATCTGTGCCCTCTTGGCACAATTAAAAGCCAAAACTAAAATAAAAATAAAAACTAAATTATTCGTTACATAAGCTCATACAGAAATATGTTTTAATGAAAATCAGAATCGTAAACGAGGCATAGATCAAGGTAAAAAAAAGTCTACAAAAGGGAAATGCTTATTGTAGCCGTAACACATTTTTTGGTATGTGATCGCGGAACTTTGATTAATAGAGAAGATCGGAAATGCACAATTATGGACAATTGTATTCACTTGAAATTTGAAAACGCTTTTGTATTCTATTGTAATTTGAAAACGCTTTTTAATATATATATCCCATATAATAAAAAGCGTTTTCAAATTACTTAGTAAGCGACAATTGCTTAAGGTTACAGTTTGTACTTATATAAATTTCATAGAACGGATCCCAGATAATTCTCTATATTTTATAGCATACTATAGGCGGACTGGCAAAAGGACCACCTGATCGCAAGTGTTCACCACTTGGCATTGGCACCGTAAATAAAATTTAACCATTCCTTAAATACAGATGTAATGACCCTGGTGCCTGTAGTTACACTGACTCATTGATCTATCAACTTGGAACACAAAATCCTAATGCTGCTTGGTGGTAGAATATATATAATAATATATAGTTACTACCCACAGGGGCTTGCACAACACCTAATACACCAATCATATGAATGCAAAGTAAAAACAGTAACTATTAAGTTTCTTTACGATACTTCTCTGTATAATCTACTTCCCGGTAGTAGCTTTACATTTAATTCAAAACTGTAACATGATGATTCAAATATGATGTGTGTCATTTTAAGTGAATTTAAAGTGGATCGATCTTTATATCATTATCTTTTTCTTTTAGTCATAACGAGAGAAGTTCGTGGGTTTTAGTAAGTGTTTAAGATTACGTATCATATTATAGCTCTGGAGTATTTTAAGTGAACGTACACGATGTAAATTGTAATATGTATTGTTGTATGTATATAAATACGTGTATGAATGAAATATCAATTAAAATATCTTGGTAAAGACAAGTGGCAGACAAAAATTAAGAGTATAATTTATTATTATGGAAAACTACAGAAACAGAAGTATTATAATATAATAATAAACTGAAAACAAAAGCGAAGATTGTCTTTATAATTCACAATGTTAAACTGTAGTTACTCAAATATTGTATGGTTAAAAAAGTACAGAAAAAAAACGGATGTGCGTCACTATTTAAGACTTGCTACAATGATTCATATTATGTAGATGGGTTAAACTTATAGAGTAATACCACTACCGCTTGGTCGACATTTAATTTAGTATCTGACATTTAATAAGAGAAAATATTACTTCAAAGGTATTCCATAATAGTTTTTTATTATTTTTTATTTACAAATCAAACCAAATCAAAATACTTTTTAATGTACACAAATAAACACATACATAGTCACATTCAAGAAAGATTCACAAGAGACGGACTTATCGCTAAAACAGCGATTTGTAGAGAAAAGAAACAGGTAAAAAAAGATAGGGGTGTACACTGTATAATTTCATAATAAGATAATTTTTAAAAATTGATCTTATTATTCTCGCTGTATGCTAGATATCGAAAATAATAATTTATTTATTAACTGACGGTATATATATGTAACATATTAATTTCCGATTAATCAATTATTCCTAAACAGTCAAGTTTTATTTTTATAGCTTCGGAAATAGGCGCAATGATAATATTTCATAAATAAATCGTTTTGCTGTATCGAGTACTGGCATTTGGCGGCACATCGTGCGTGTTCCTATGCCGATAGCATCTATTAAAGGAGAAGGAGTCGTTCATGTGTAACTGAGTTCCGGTGACGGCGGACGACGACGTCGTCGATCGACGTTCGCGACAGGAATCATTAAAAGTTTATTGATTATATTATACTTGTATATTACTAACTTTCCATCCTGACTTTACACGCGTAAATTAAGATTTTACCTAGAGGCTTTAACTAAGGAGATAAAAGCATTCGCCCGTAACTGAAGTTATCGTCAATTTACCCCATTTATTTTAAACATAGCAATGTCATAATAAATCTACTCACTAACGAACGACGAGACACTACGAACGAAAAAAACTTACCTCTTTATAATATTATAATGATACCTTTCAAATATATTTATTAACATACAAGACAAATATAAGATTTTTGTAAAGTTACGACATTAAAAAATTCTTATATTTGTCTTACACACTTTAATTTTAAAAATGTCATTTGTGCTAATGTTATTGCTAAGAATATTATAAATTATTTAATATAATACATATTTATAACATTTTATTAGCACTTTATATGAAATTTCAACCAAATCAAGAATCAATTATCTATAAGAGCCTAAAAAAACTTAAAAATGGTTTAACTAAAGTTAATTACGTTTTACTCTAAAAAACATATTTTAATGAATAATAAAAAAATCGACAAAAAATATACGTAAAGTAATAAACTCTTGTCTTAAGCGTATCAAAGTATGATTAGCGCAATAGTTTAAAATCGGAATCTATTCTTTATTTAGTAACTCTAATGGTGCGGAAAAAAAACGGGTAAAGATCTTTTATCCGCGATACAAAATACTTATCAATATGTCAATTGTTGCCATACACGAAAATAGGGACTAAGTAAATACCAATACAACTGTTGGCAACAAATGTATTGATTACTATAAATAATAGGGTAAAAACTATTCGATATAGAAAAGTATTTACTACATTCTTTACTGTAAAAAAGTGATACGTCATTCCTGTGGTTAAAGGGAACATGAGAACGCAAAATTATTCTTGTAAAAAAATTAATAAGGAAATTATATTAGAAAATAATCAAAGGTCTACTATTATACAAATGGACACTCATCAAGAAAAAGCATCGTTTATATAAAATTTCTCACAGACATGGGAGATTGATGGCAAAGCGTGAGAGTATGGGACGGGCGTCCATTGGAATGGAATGACATAACGGGGCGTTGTCGTCGGTCGAGTGGCCACCGGCGCAACAGGTGCTCACTCATTCAACGCCGGAGCCACTACGACATCTGTGTTATAATTCCCCGATCCCTACTATCGTTAGTTGCCGCTTATTTCGTTATTCCTGCATCTTTCTTGCTTATATACATGCGATAAAAATTTGAAACGGTAACTTTTCTAAAATAGTAACATAAATTAATAAATTAAGTTAATATATATTTTTATATGTTTAGTAGGTACTTATATTTCTGTGGATTCACAATAATACTGCGCTTATGCAAAAAAATAAATCTAAAATCAGAGAAATCATATGAAAACAAATACTGATGTAAAAAACATGTTACAATAACAAAAGATTTGATTACGATACTGAGTACTTAATATATCTTTTCTCAACGACTTAAGAATAGTAGGCATGTCGAAATGCTAAAGAAAACCTTTTTGATCTGCAGTTGATTACAATTAACTCGTTTGTGGGAATAGTTTGCAATAAGAACAAAGGGGCCTTGGAGCAAGCATTTGTTTAACGGCACCACGCTTCGACGGAACAAATATAATGTAGGTACTTCAGCTTAATACTTTATTAGGTAATGATTTAAGATTTTTGGTAAACTATGACCAAATAACGACATCATCACAACAATTAAATCATTCGTTGTTCGTAATAATAGGTTAGACAAAATAAGAACACATTATATAGATACTTTTACTAATTTTGGATCTACGTGGGTGTCTTATTTTATATTTTGTAAATATAAAATTAGCCACGACTCATAATTTACATCTCACAGTGTTATTTGTTGTATTTGCTGCGGCGATTTGGTATTGGTAATATTTGCTGATATCTTATTACTTAAACAAATATGGGGCCAAATACTCATTCTCTACTTTAGTCGGTAGGTCGGTAGTCGGTAAGCGTAACTAATATAAAATAATCTAGTAACCATACATTATATATTAAATATGAAACTCAACTTATATTTTTTAGCATATTTTATTGTGAGTCACATTTGAACGACAGATAAATACAATGAAAACGCCAACAGAGTAAAATATTTTATCTAAATATTCATTTATGGTAAACTATTGAAGCCAAGGCTATTCTAGTAGCGTCAACGTATCGTGTTGTGATTTAACAGCCTAAACCTACGCAGTCAATTTTTATTGTTCTCAGTTGTTTTATCTACAAACTAAACCACAAGTATTTACTAATTTACATCAAATCCAAAAAACCTTATTTCTATCTAATTTTATCGATATAAATCTAATAGATATAAATCTAATTTTGCTAATAATAATAATAATAATCTTAAAAATAAAAATCCATAATTATAATCTATCGAAAATGTAAAGAATATAATAATGATAGGACATTTCTAATAAAATGAGAATTTCTAAGTTTGTTGTAACAGTTTGCAGGTCCTTTAAAAGTAAAAACTATTGATGTATTTTTTTATGAGGATATCAATTTAAATACATTTTTAATTCAAGCGAGGTATGACGTCAACTGACGTCTGTTTCTGTTACGTTAGGAATAATATCTAATTTATTTGTTTCTCCATTATTTTAATTTATTTTGTATTCAGAGCAAAATAACTAAAACTATTTGTTTGCATTAAACAGTCGTGCTCGAATTTTTTTTAGGAGAGACAAAGACATGTGCTTTTATCACAAGCATTACAAGATTATAATTTTTTAAATTATTCTCTTTTTGCTTTGTTGCTAAAACAATTAAAAAAAAAAAAAACATTTTAAACTTGTGTTACTCACTCTATGTTGTAGTATAATCTGTTACTTTTAGTTTTCACTGCAACTGTGTTACGGAGTAGTGACTATCCCAGGGGAGGGGTCAGTGCACCCCTTTCAGGAGAAAGATATAGTAAAATTATTTCAAGATAGCACAATCTTAACAGGATTTTAATAATTACCCAAACTTTTGTCAACGACGTATATCGACAACACAAAAAATGAAAATTTTGTTTTTGTATAGACGCAGCTGCATAAATACATAATGTCACAGACAAAATAAAGTCTACCTGCAAGTAAGTATGATTATTATATTTCTTGACATTTTGACACGCTGGGTATTTCGAACTATAAATATCTGTTCTGTGACATCAAACTCTGAGCTCCGGTATGACTCATTAATTGAAGGTAAACACGCTTTCCATGTAATAGACCGCTACCTACCGATTAGTTTGTACGAACAGTAGAGGTTAATACACCTACACAACATCAGTAATAATCGTTAATATTAAATATTTTATATATCTATTTAATAAAATCAATCACCGCCTTTCGGAACCAGGAATTTTGGCGCTTGGGAGATGTCTATGTCAAAATCAGCTCTACATGTATTTGAAGACGCTTAATTGAATGTATTGTGAATAGTAAAAATAATTAATTGTATGTTCGTATCTATATGTACTAAGTCACATTTTTCATACATAACTGGATTATAAAAGATTATTTTGATGTCTAATATTAAGTTTACCGTTAAAACTATATATTTTTAAGTTTGAGATCAATATAGTTTATGTTTTTTCAATTAGATTTAGATCTTCTAATAAGTATAAAGAGATAGTGACATTCATTGATGACAAAAGTTATTGCTCATAACAGTATTTTATATTGAATCAATTTCTATGAATTAATTAAAAAATTATAATAATAATATTCAAGATCAATAACATATTTTTTTTATTCTATTTTTAGCAAAATTTGCATTTTTAGATATCTAGAAAGAAAATAATAATAGGAAATGAATAATGTCATCGATATTTACATCATTTTTAAAACTATCAAAGGGCGAAGAGCTTTTCAAAGTAATAACTAAACTTCATGGAAATCAACATTTCGAGCATTTTTCGCTGTTGCTTATAAGATTTACCATATAAAATATTGCTACTTACTACTACTAGACCTATTTTCAATAAATTAGAGGAATCCTTGTAAAGGTCATTTAATTTTTTCCTTTGCCGACTTTATATCCAAAAAAAAATAGTAACGCTACCCATCCCGATTTGACCCGGGTAGAGTAATAATGGTTTTTCCTTTGTTGTTTTTTAGCCAATGATATATCATCCTTCGCTAGTTCGATTCATCTGTTCGCCCGAACTATTCTAAAAAAGTCTAATAAAGTTGGATTTACAAAGTGGTAGAGGCAATTTTTATTTTCTTTAACCTTTTATATGTATATTATAAAGCTTTCGTTTATCCTGAAACTATAAACAAAAATAGAATAAAAGTTTCATATCAATCGCATAAGTTCTTTCTACTTGAACCGGGAGCAATTAAAAAAGACACAACCGATTAAACGTTTGGCTTTGCAATGCTTTGTATTTACTTATTAATAGAACTGTAAAACACGATGTTGCGTTAACATTTTTTTTTGAAGCAATGACGATAGGGAACCACTCTGCGGTTGTTGAATTTGGGCTTTAGTCCTCTTAGAGCGGTCGTCGACGATTTTTAGAATAATCGTCGCTCATAGTTTACCTCTGGAATTATTTCATTTCTTTGGAATGGCATTCAAATCTAAAAGTTGTGTTATACAAAAATGCTCGTTTTTGTAATGACTTTGCATGCATTCACCACAAAAGGCCGGGATCTAAATTTGTAATTTCACAACGTTAAATTAACTATTATATCGCAGCTAAGCGAATGTCTAGCCAACATTCCAACACTGTAACAAATCACTCAAAAAACCAAAGTTATGATGTGAAAGTTCTATTTAAGACATATTCGTTGTTTTTCGTTAATCCATTTTGAACACTTCCGTTTGTAACTTGAGCATGATTTTCTATTATATTTTAACTTATTTTCCTATCAACCCTTACAAATATTGGTACTGCCTAATCTTGCTATATTAATGGATTACATATGTATACGGTTTTATATTTAAATTTCAAGAAAGATAATTTGAGTCCTTTATTAAAAATTATCATAGCAAACAAAGTTTACAAAGTTTTTATATTTGCCATTTCTTAAATACTTGTATCTTGAACCTATTTTGTAAAAAAAAAAAAAACATTCAAAATATTGTATGACAATTACAATAATATATATATCGGAGCGTGGTTACTTTGGTTGTTGATTTGGATAATTAATGAATCGAGTAGTTGGCAATAATGTTTGATGGCTGATTTACTTATAAGAGCGGGTCCCCCCGAATGGAGTTGTAAGCGTCATGGCAACGCGAGTCGTTATGTTTTGACAAGCTTCTCGAATGCGATGGTTGCTTGCAAACCCATTTGCTCTTAATCGAGATGAATTATTGTAATCCTTTGATATTATTGTAGTGTACGATTATTGAATCAATTAATACAGTAATCAGACGATATTAAATACGTTTTATTTTATGAATATCTCCATTGCACGCCCACATAGTCTTACAAATGTCGGATCAATCCCCGAACCCAACTGTTCGGCATCCTGCTTCTCCGACATCAGAAGTGGGATCAGAACACATATCAGACCACGCAGGCTCACTCAGCAAGTTAACAACGCCAAAGCTCAAGCAAGCAAGAAATACAATGGACGTCTCGAAGAAAACATCCCCGCTGACGTGTTTTTCCTGCGGCGAGCGAAGCCACATATCGACGCGTTGTGCGAAGAAGGGAAAACAAAACAAGCGAGCCGGTTATGAAATGTCGAGTGGATATCTGCACCATGAAGCCAGCTCTAGGTCTATTTTCTATTAAAAACGGTGGGCAGTTTTCATTTTGTTTTGATTTCGGTGTTAACAAATTACTTGGTAAGAGAAAGCGTAGCATAGTGACCCTACTAGAGATTGACTTGGTGACAAAGTTGGCCTTGGTGGCAAATGATGGCCTTGGTGGCAAGTGATTGACTTGGTGGCAAAATTGGCCTTGGTGGCAAATGACAGCCTTGGTGGCAAATGACAGCCTTGGTGGCAAGAGATTGACTTAGTGGCGTAAATAGACCTTGGTGGTCTTGCTGGTCGCTTACCTTGTAAAGTTATGCTGCTAGAGAATATTATGCTATTGAGATAGCATGGACGGTTATAATATTCATCGTGTGGTGGTCAGAATGGCCAAGCGGGTTATGATGTGTACATTTGTTGTTTTATTGTTTACAGACGAGGAGGTTTACAGCAACGAGACACACGAGGACGTGTGATAGTGCAGGATGGCCGTATCGGAGCGTGGTTACTTTGGTTGTTGATTTGGATAATTAATGAATCGAGTAGTTGGCAATAATGTTTGATGGCTGATTTACTTATAAGAGCGGGTCCCCCCGAATGGAGTTGTAAGCGTCATGGCAACGCGAGTCGTTATGTTTTGACAAGCTTCTCGAATGCGATGGTTGCTTGCAAACCCATTTGCTCTTAATCGAGATGAATTATTGTAATCCTTTGATATTATTGTAGTGTACGATTATTGAATCAATTAATACAGTAATCAGACGATATTAAATACGTTTTATTTTATGAATATCTCCATTGCACGCCCACATAGTCTTACAAATGTCGGATCAATCCCCGAACCCAACTGTTCGGCATCCTGCTTCTCCGACATATATATATTTCTTCTTTAAAAAAATAGCTTCTACAAACAGAAGAAAATCCAGACCACTGGGGACGTCAATTGCAATCACGAAATATACCACATTACATCTCATCAATATGACGAATATTTCTTCTTCAAAACAACTACTTAAAAAACACATTATACGTAAAACGAGAAACAGACTAAGATATTGACATAAAATCCAAAGTCCAAACCACATGTGTATGTTCAACATGATAAATAACGTGGGCGAGGATAAGAAAAGGCTCAGAAGTGTGAAAGGAGCCTTCTAGAAGAGAAAAAATATACCTAGCCTAGAAATGCAGAAGCGCCTAAGTAGTAAAACTTTACACGTGATCAATACTAGAGTTATTTAAATATATATTATGTTATTATCAAGTTCTTGATTATATATTATGACAAAATTTAAATTAAACATTTAAACATCAAACAAAATATGCTATTCATTTGGCTGAAAGTAATTTAATAAGATTTGTTTTCTATTTGAATCTCTATCTAACTCATATAGCATTATCTCCATACAATAAAACAAAATGTTTTGTTATACAAGTCCTTTCACAGTTCTGAGTTCATTAATAACTATCGACATTGTGTATTGATAAATTGTATACTTGTATAACTTGTATCTTGTTGTGTATAAATCACTATTCCTCATATTCACTGACTTTTATAATGTCAACGCTTGTATTGGATGTAGAATTTTAAATATTGTTTAAATACCTTTTCCAATGGATCCTTGCCTACCTTGAAATTTAATAGTTCACAAGTTATTTTAATTTTTAATTAATTTAATTTATACATTTATATTTTAAAGATTTTTTTTTTCAATACAGGGCCTTTATTCATTTTAATCTCTACACGGATGTATTTTTTTTAATTGATAATATTTCGTAAAAAGTTTCATACGTGCCATAATTTTCATTTTACATTCCAATATCCGTTTATTTATCTTTACTTTTACGTATAAAATATTCGTGAAGGAGATCGTAAAAAGTAAGAAAGATAACTATTTTATACATCTAGCATTGGAAATCTAGTTCGCGTTAATTATAACATTTAAAAGTAATCATATTTTAATTATTAAACTCTATTAACTGAACAAAGACTAGCTTTTTAAATTAGTAGGATTTTGATCTGACTATTGTTAAAGTCGTTACATCATATTAATTAGGTATGGATATACAGATGCCGCTAAGGAAATCGACGTTACTTTATATGGAGATGAAGGTGCAGGTCCAGCTTACATAAGTAGTCCTCGAACGCCATCTAGTGACCGACGTTTTGTAATACTATTACGTTTACAAACTTCGAACACTTACTTCGATAAATTTAAACGCGCAATGAAAGTAAGTGACCTTTTTTATCAGTTATAATAGCCTTAAAATAAAAGCTATTAGGTACTTTAAATGTAAAATGCAAATGCAATACTTTTTTTCTAATAAGAATAGAAATTTAAGTTAGCTGTAGTTTACCGACGAAGTTATTAATATTTATGAAGTGAATGTTCCTTAGTGTGTAACTTTGGAACGAATGTTATTGTAATGAGAGCAGAATGGAGAGTACTAGAGTAGAGGAGAATGCAAGCGTTCGTGGGGTCGCGGCGGTAAAGTTGCGACACGGCTGGGTGAGTGTGCTAGATGCCAACCTTGAGATCATCGGTGAGTGCGGGAGCAGTAATGTATGGGGCTCATTCCTCCCGGTGCAAGCAATCCACCTTCCCTCGCTAGGCGAACAGCCGTTAAGAACTCCGTGGAACAAGCCGCACACTAACGACAATGTTACTTTATAGAGATACACTATCCGATTGTATGCCTAAAAACACACTGTCACAACACTGCACCTACAACACTCCAAAGGTGGAGCAAACGGACACTCGAAAAACGATACGTGGTAGCGACGCAGATAACTCGTACGTGCAACCAACCTGTTGGTCGGAGCAAGACTGATCGTGGCGCGGCAGGCTGCGGCGCGCGCGCAGTCGTTCCACCCCCTCCCCCTCTATACTTCTTCACTTGCCGACGCTCTTTACTGACAGAGCTTTTGCTCGCCTGGACTCTAAACCATTATAATAAAACTGCAAGGATGATAAATGAAAAAACCGAGTCAGCTAAATTACCATCGATATAGACAATATTTTCATCTAAAACCAAAAAATGTTATTAGCATATCCTTTGATTTTAATGCTATATATGAAAAGCCTTCAAACACAAGCAAAGTCTAAGCTTTGAATATTATATATTCAACCACTTATGGTTCCTGAACAAATAATGAATACTTATCTAACTTATTTTTAGAATATCCTAGTACATATTAATAAGATTCCCAATGAGATAAAACCTACACAATTACAGGTCATTGAATGAATTTAAAATAAAACATTTTATTTAGCTTCTGTGTGACCATTAGTCCTCAGAAAGGCACATTGATGTGAGCTTCAATAAGCGTTGTTCGTTTTTTCTCATCACCAATTACCAGTTTCAAAGGTCCATTAAAAAGCACAATCGAGTAGTGGCAGCTCAATTCGATTGCCCATACAAGATTTTTATACTAAGCGAGATATAAAATAAAATGCAATGCTTAAACTTTTATATGATAATACGTAAAGAGGTTTCTTACATAAATGCATATTCATTTAATTATTATCTATAAGTTACTGCTACAGAACACAGAAAAATGAAAAAAAAATCTTAAATTTACCATGCATGTAGAATATGCATAATACCTGAGTACTTTTTGTGATTCTAACCTTATTATCGAACATCCATAAAAACAGTAAAATTAAATTAAAATATTCAGCACAAACCACAGAGCTGTTGTAAGGCAATAATAGCCTTATAAGGAATTAAAGTCTACTATATAAAAAGATAGCGTTAAAGTAAGAAAATTCAATTCCTGTTAAAACAATTTATATCGTTTACAACTTGTAACAAAAGAAAGTTTACATTTGAATACAATTCTGTCAAACTGTTATAGTATTGTAACATGGTATAAGAACCCTGTAACCTATAGAATAGACATCAACGCGCGCAGCTTACTTGATGTTTTATTCTTTCGCACTCTCCTTAGCACTAACTTAAATGAATATTATAACCTTTTTACTAACAAATTTTTTTTTTTACTATAATAGAAGGATTTACTATTTGTATTAGTATTTTTTTTACTACTTACTACTTTGTATTGTTATTGTTTTTTTCGGTTTGAAGGGTGAGTTAGCCAGTTTTTACAGGCACAAGGGACATATTAACTTAGTTTCCAACGTTGGTGGTGCATTTGAGATGTAAGGAATTATTCAAATATTTAATAGCGCCACTGTCTGTAGGCAGTGGTGACCAGATACTATGAGGTGGCCCATTTTGAGCGTACGCCTACCTGTTTCATAAAAAAAAATTACAAATAGAAATTAATTAAGAAGTAACTACTTCTTGCTAGAAAATGCCAAATCTACATTTTACCGCCGCTTGTAAGACACTTTTTAAAGTATATTTTGATTTTTGTAACACAAAAATAATTTTATATATATTAACACATTAATAACGAATTTACATACTATACGAGCAGTAAATAAATCAAACATACTGTCTGATTACCTAAGCTAATAACAGCAGAGTGACTTCATTTTTCGCTTAGGCTGTCATCATCGAAGAAGTGATTCCATTTGTTTTCCTGTTATTTAGATATGACTCTGATGCTTATCTTTCAACAAAAAATATAACACTATTTAAACTTACATTGGTATTGGTGGTACTATTTATGATTGTTATTCGTTTTTGCGAATGCTAGGAGAGCTTATAAAAGGCATATCCTATGCCATATATACAGACAGAAGAGACAGTAAAAACAGCTCTCACTATTTTCAACTACTGCAGTCCAAGAAAGAACAGCATCTTTAGAGGACGTTTTTATCCAATGAGGTTTTAAATAAAATTTACTTATATAGAAATTACCATTAAGTCAACTTATATTAAAGATAGTAATGAAAAAACGAGTTTTTGAATTTCTTTTTTGTTTTTATATCTTCATCTTGCCGCGCAAACTTTATCTTAAGATTAAAAAAGAATATATGTATAAAAACAAAAAAAAATACTAAGTACGCAAACATCTAAAAACTGGTATCAACTCTGGTCTTGCTAATCAAAAAAAGTTATCATTTATTACATTTTCAACTTTATCATTACCGTTATGTACATAAAGTATATCGAAACTCAACTCAAGTTAAAACCAATTAAATAAAAACGTATACTTATTTACATATAATACAATTTCAAATACACATATAAAAAATCATACAAGATTTAAATTATCTTCAAAAAGTGTGAAAGAATTAACTTATCGATGTTGTTGACGTTTCTACCGGCCCATGAATTTTAAAGGATTGTCTTACAAAGCATAGTCATTATTAATAAATCTTTACTAATAAAGTTTGCGGTTTCGTTTTTTTGTACTCTGTTCAAAATACATATACTCTAGTCCAATAAAAATAAACAAACCTTTAGATTGACGCATTTCATGCGATTTGCCAATAACTTAGCTATATTGTGCACTACTAAGAGCTTATGATGAATATATTTTTATTTATAATACAACACTACTACAATTAACTACTTATAACCACTTTAGTTTTACTTCCAAAATTCAGATAAAAGTTCCGTCGACATTCAAAACGCCATTTTTTCGCAAATCGATATTAGATATCATAGATTAATCTAGCTGGCGACCAATGATATCGCGTCAATTTGCTGTCAAATGTTGTTTATTTGGCTTTTTTCCTCTTGTGATTGTTGATTTGCAAATTTAACTAATATAATTTACTGAGGGATTAGGACTGAGAAGCGTTTTATTACATAGTTCTTCAGGGATAAACAACATAAAGAGTAAAATGTTTGAAAAATTCCCATTATGACTTAATATAGGATTATAGGTAAGTGGTAATTTGGTGACAAATGTCACTAGAGCTGAGATGGTCCATAACACGTGATCTTAAACCGAAGATTGCGGCTTCAAACCCGGTGCTTTTTCATTAAGAGTAGAAGAGGTTTAAGTCCAGCAGTGGGAATATTTACGGCTGTCACTTTACATGTGTCATCTGTACGTACAAAAATAAATGTGTTAAGGTCAGTGTACAGGTAAATATAACGTTAAAAACATTTTTCTTAGAAGATATTTAAATCGATACGAAAGGTCAAACGGTTGAATGTTAATTGAAATGCTTATACTATAAAAACATATTTATACTATATATACTACCTATCTGATTAGGTACTAATTCTTACATCATTTTAAACAGATGTCAACATGATTGAATGTTAATTTGCATAATTGAATCACATATTGAATCGGAAATTTTAGACAGGTTTTTGTTTAAAAAACGTATACTATATTATTATAATAGAATTAGGGTATACTCAAAAATATTCATGATCCCTCGTAATTATAACGGGATGCTAATTTATTTTGTTCCATCTTGTCGCGCTGCTTACTGACATGGAACGTCCTGTACAGACCGGTCCACGGGCGTTTATCGGGTTCAGTGCCATTATTTAGCGATCAAAATATACCGGTTCGAAGTCGTATGTGACGATCAAAGTCATCATATTATTGCAGTGTACTATTTTACTTCTTACACACAAACGTAATATATTCGTTCTGTAACATTAGCAAACACTTTGTTGCAAAAATTAAATTACATCTTATTTTCTATAGTTATTAAACTATCTAATCTATTTAGTTTCAAAATAATGTTCGACGGATTTTAAAAATTATAATTATTTCAATTTGTGTTTCACTGCTAACAAGATTTTATATTTTTAAAGCCGTTGACTACATAAATAAACATTCCTTACCGGCCTCACCAATTAACGTAGTATCGCGGGTGAATAATTACACGCTGATTTCTCTTTTTCAGTCAGTAACTTGACATTCAAAAGAAGAAGTCAAAGCATTGAGTAAAGATACAACTGCTATTCTTTTTAAAATTTTGAATAGATGGATAGAATTAAAAATTAGCTACCTGATGGTGAGTGGTCACCATCGCATATACATTGGTACTGTAGAAATATCAACTGTCCTTTACGTCGTCAATGCACTATCAACCTTGGTAACTAAGATGTTATGTCCCTTGTGCCTGTAGTTACACTGGTTCAATCACCCTTCGAACCGGAACCCAACAATACTAAGCATTGCTGTTTGGCGGTAAAATATTTGAGGAGTGGGTGATTTACCGAAACGCGTGCCAACCACTACAATCCAATATATTTAAGTAAAACTACGTTTATTTATCGGAACCTGCATTCCGAACCGATGGTGATAGCTTCACTTAATATAGTTAGTTAAATGACGATTCAAAAGTTCTTCTAAAAGCCTACTTGAATAAAGTATATTTTGATTTGATTTTATTCCTTATTGAAAATGTAAGTACCTACATCGTCTGTCATGACACTTATTTTCATGTAATCGATAAGACAACAATGATGCGAATAGGGCACATAATGTTTAAAGAGCTAAAACACATTTTTGTTTGATTCATGTGATTTGTTCATGTTTGATACTAACAGGTATTTAAGTTATCAGATTCATCTTAGATTTGATCTAGTCATTTAAAAGAAAATTTGTATTGCAGAAAATTAGCTTATTCATTTATGTTTTTACGTGATTTAATTTTTTTTAAACTAAACTTTAAATCTATTATTTTATATTTTTATTAAATAATTAGACAGCAATCTAGCATTCAATTAAAAAAACGAAAATATATTTAAATCATTTGTGTCTCCTCGAATTTATTCGTTTCATAAGAAATGTAATAGTCTTCAGTGCAAGAAGCCGATGTACTGTAACAATATTTTTTAATAATTTTTTAAGAGTCGCATCTATAAAATATTTTCAGAAAATAATTCTGTGTTATCTTACATTGTATTTAATTAAAACTACATATGCCATAGACGCGCTTCATATACATTGCCAAATTAAACAACTTTACAAATTTATTTACTAGAAAATCGATATACTTCTTTTTTAGAAACATATTTTGCAAATCAATCAGAGGTAAACAAAGCAAAGATGTTTGTACAAAATCAATAAGATGTCAATTCCCAGTACTGTTATTAGCGTCTGTTATTGCACACTTATCGCTATTAATACTAGGTTGTTGGTTTGCAACTAAGGCGGACTTACTACTAAGAAGACTTTTTCTAAAAGATGTAGATGTAAAATGATGACAACTGCTAAAAATTTTAAAAAAGATTTTCAATAGAACGAAGATGCGCTCATGAGCGCACGTTAAGCCGATATTTTTAGATATGAGGAGTTTATACGATATATATGTTAAGAGTATTACTGTGAACGTGAACAGAGAACGAGATTATTGATATTCGTAAACCATATATTAAACGTATATACGCACAAACTTATTAAGTTGCTCCTCAGTAATTACCATATAAGAAGTATCCATATATTAGCTCAACTTAGAAGAAGGACCTATTTTACATTCTTCTGGTCTAGTCCCCGAGAGAGATATTATATCACCGTATAGAGCTGTGTACGATTAGCTACACAGGACTACTATAGACCTTTAATTATTATAGTCTAAGTTTTTTGTTAGTTATCTTTTAATCCAAAAAAATCCAGGAATGATTCAGTGACATGGAAATTTGCCTTACAAGTAGAAATAATTAAAAAATAATGTAATGTCTATGAAATCACCTAGAAATGTTGTTCGCCAGGTCTGTAACGCAATATTTATATATTTATACTCTATATATATTGGTAATAGGGCCCGCGATAATTCATGAATAATTCGTATTTAGGAATGTGGAACTCATTTCCCAAGGCGGCAAGTTGTGTGACGCTCAGCGTAGCGGTGACCAAGTAACGGTCACGGAGGTACTAGCACTTTGAGTTGGAGGGCACGCCTGATACTATGGCATTGTACCAGTTGAACGTCATATCACTGTATTTACAAAACAAGCCGTTTTTATTTAAAAATATATAGTATTGTAACTTTTATTTATACTTTAAACAATTTGTTTTAATAAAATAAATGGCAAACTTCGATCTTTGTTTAAAACAACGTCTATTAATTATTTGTAAATTAGCTTGAACGTTATTTATTTTGCAAAACAAAGCTCATTATGGGTCTTCGTGTAGCAACGGATGAAGACGTCATTATCATGACCCGTGCCAGTGTCACGGTCGGCTTGCCATCATAATCACGAGCCGCCATCGCACAAGGTTAGAGCCTCACATAAGTTTTCACGTAACAGTAATGACAAAATGAAATAACATGTATCATAATCACGTTTCTTAAACGAACAAATTGTCGAAACAGTGAGAGAAAAATCGGTAAAGAATTATTATTTTAGACTATTTTTTTGTCATTTGCGGATACAAGCAAAGATACTTTTTATTCAATCGCGTAATTTTAGATTACCATGAAATATTCCTCTATACGTTAATATACCATACAATGTTAAGTTTATTAAATAAACTACAACAAGTAAGAATTTAAGTGGATTGCGTTCATTTGGAAATTTGCTTTTCTAAATTATATTTTGATTCTATCCCGAATATATCAATATCGTTGATAAAGTTAGAAAAAAACTGAATAAAGAGTAAATTAAGCTAGCAATCTATAAATTTTCCTTCTTTTGAGGAGAGGTTGGAGTTATTCTATAACACACAAGCGGAATAGATACACAAGCGGAAACAAAAATCCGACAAATGGGCTTGACAACCTCACTGTTTTACCTTAAACAGATCTTTTAAAAATCGATATATATAAATGACTGTATAATAAATTACGATCTACAAGACAAAAAAGGTTAAGTAATAACCGAAACATTATCAAAACTGGTAACGAATATAAACTTAAACATTAATACTTAAATATATTTCGCTTAGTGGTTTCATGTTATGAAAAATGAGTATTTAACTACTTTATATCATAATTATTTGGAATATGAACTGTGACGATTAGCATCTCATATGTATGATTCAACGATTTGGTTTTCGACTAAAAAAAATGTGCAAAAAGTACTTTAAAAGATTAATGCAAAAAAGCTAACGATGTGAATATATTAAATATAACTATGCAAGGCTCGATCGGTTATGTTTAAAGTGTACCTATGTTATTAGTTAGCAACTTCCTTCGTTAAAATAAATGTAATACTTGAACAACTTTTACTGTGCAAATTACGTCTCCGTATAAGCGACGAGGATATTTCTTTTAGATTTGGCACAGTCGATGTGGGTGTGATTTCACCAGACGAGTTTCAACTTTCTCTGTATGTTACAACACGACCAACACGTCACTGATACGCGGTGATCATCTGTGACATTTTAAAATATCAAAATAACAAGCCCAAGGTAGTCAAGTTGTTACTGATTAAACTTTGTAAAATGGAGCCGAAATATTTATTATTCATACTATTCCACTTTGAGAATTGCAAATTTATAGTGAATCATGAACTGTGGAGGTGTAAATAAAATAGGAAACTTGTTTATTGCCTTTTCCACAATAAGAATACAAATTGAGTTATTACTAAACTAAAAATAATAAATTTTAATCATCCTACGCCTAATCTTACATTAATTTTAAAATTGTGAATCCATTCTTTTAAATTATACATAAGTATGCAAAATTCCATTTTGGCAAGCTAAAGACATCCGCTAACCAAATTTCAATAGAAATATGAAAAGCCATTCTTAGTATAAATGTATCTATATTTATTTGATTTAAATAATTACACATTTCATTGTCTGGTTTAGTCCGATTAAATACATATTTTTCATATCTATTTTAGAAAATATTTAAATTTCATTATAATTGGTTTAATATAATGAATTATATCAACACAAGCTCAAGTTTAATGTAACTATTATATTATATACATAAAATAATATTTTTTTATATTTATTTTAATAATAATAATCTTATTTTATTATCATAAGAAGAGTTTAATCAATTAATAATATAACTGATGGAATATAATTTTATGCATTCTCTCGAAAACATAATAATAAAACCCTTGGAGTATTGATTTTTAATATTATTTTATTCAATTAAAGAATTGACGGCATTAAAAATTTCATTTCGGCGTTTCAAAAAATGCTAAAAGAGAACAGTTATAAGACACTATGAGATAAAAAGATAATATCCAGTACTCTTATTAACAAAAGTCCTAATTTAATAAAATATCACTATCTTAACATTGGAAGTGGTTAAATAATATTTTTTACAGTTTATTATTATATTTGAAAACGTTTATATATATCTCAACAATTAAAAAATTAAGACATTAACTTATGAAGGCAATGTTTTTTTACAAATTCTAATAAAGGGTTGCAAAAGTTTATTGCACAACTCTAAAAGTTATTGTGTAATATTATGCTGTGGGTGTAGTCCTCGACGAGAGTGACTGTGACGCCTGCGTAGGCCGCACCAGTCTTTGGAGTGCCGGTACCTGTAGTGACATACATATGTATATGTAAAAAAATATATAAGTGTAGGTGTCGCTTGACTCATGATCAGAAAGTATGTCGAACAATAATTGAAAGTTAACATTCGACATGTGATATGAGATATTTTAATTATTTTTCAATACCAGATACCCGCCCGGCTTTGCACTGGTAGAAAAAGAATCTAGTTAAAATATTTGTATTGAAGGACTAAGAAACAAAGATATTTTTTTTGTGTGGTAATTTCCCTTGCGTACACAGAACAAATTTTATTTACTAACAATCCGCCCAGCTTCACGCTGGTTCAATTTATACGGTATGGGTACGCCTTAGCACTCAGGAATAATTTAGCTCTCTACCAGTGAATTATATTTTAAAATTGCATCATTAGTTCCGGAGAAAAATATTAGCTTAGATGAAAAAACGCATAAAGGACCGACATATAAAAAATTGTTTTTCCTTATATAGGTAAATTGGATGATAAGCAAGATATATTTTTATTTCTAATGCCGAAGCGGATATTTAACAGCTGGTTTTACAGAATGAAATAATAATTACAATAACTACACTGTAAAATATCCTAAGCAAACAATAAGCCATAATCACGATATATTTTGATTATATGTTTTAATGTAACATTAAATCACAATTGCAGTGAAGATAATGTGAGATACACGTCGCGATAGAAGCTAATTTAATTAGGATTCTGTATGAAGCTATATTATTTATTATATTTCTGAATCTGCCGGTCGTATTTTAGTTTGATTATAAAAAATATTTTTGGATTTGATAGCCGAATCTTTGAGGAAAGTGTTCTTAGGCAACATCACGCTACAGCACACGGGTGTCGCAGAAACGTTAGCTACAACAGATATTTACAAGCTAAGATCAAATAAATCAATACTCAACCAATTTCTTCATTACAACCTCTTTTAATATGTGGTAATTACAACCTCTTTTAATTAAAAAGGCATACTTTAATAAAATAAATTACATAGTCATGAATTTTGATAAGGTTTTGTAATTAGCATGTTATAGATACGAATTGTGGTTACTTTTTTCCCATCTTTAATTAAAAGTGGTTACCGAGAATTATCTTTAAAAGACCGACTTGCGGTTTCTCTATCTATCTCTATCTCTATTTTAATACAACTGCAACAAACGAAAAATCTAAGAAATAGAAACAAAACCCTTTTCTTTTATATATTTGTAGGTTCACTTATACTGATAAAATAACTATAACTCTTTGCCTCTTAATTGAAATAATAAAAATATTAAATAACAATTGAAAAATAAATGACGACGTCGCACTTAATAACGGCAAAGTATTTTAGGTATACCGCTACTTACATAACAGTCGTCATATTGTAGGACAGTACTTATCGCATGCCAATGACATCATGACGACCACATACTGTTACCTAGACTGGGAAACGTGATCTGAATTTAAATATATATCATGTCCTCACAATTTTGTTTCTTAACCCGTATTTGCATGGAATGCTACAGATTTAAGAGAAAGTGCTAAAAATGTTAACGAACAATGTGTATGCATTATATATAATATGTGTATAAACAAACAATAATTTATTTTTATTTAACACAAGTATCTTGCTGCAGCTTAAAAGGAAAATGGAAATTTAGTTGGAGCATTTTTTGTGCCTCTGCATAATCATTTACTCGAAACAAAGAACCGCACAGGGCTACTTAACAAAGCGTCCAGAATCGTAATAAGACGATACATCCTTGCATTGGACTTGAAGGAGATGTATTGAATTATTATTTTGTTTCTTTTGCTACCAACCTCAACGTTTATTCGCTTGCAAGAGCTTGGTTCAGGCGTAAAGCGAACGGTGACACAGCGCTAAAAATAGAGCTAAGACTCAGGGCCGGGCTCAACGATGCGGCCGGGCGCTGCAGCCAGACCTGTCCTGATCACCCCCGTCCCTCCCACGTCCTCCCATGATCCCTAAGCGCCATCTTGATATTCCACAGACCGTAGCGAACAACAACTTAAGACTAAGTAGCAAGGACATTGCGGTCAAGTTTGAAATTCCTTTGAAGGCTGGATGTTTTCAAGTGTAATTGTAAAAGGCAAATGTTTTGAAATATAATTAGCTCAATAAATTTACCAAGATTTTATGTCGCTAGCAATGTAACTTAAAAAATAAAGTGTTGATCATCGTGTGTGGGGTAATACAAGAATTTCTTCTCGTGTAAGGTTTTGATCCATCTTTCAGAAAATATGAATAGTTTTTATTGAACTAAGTAACTTATAATTTAAATACGTAAGGCCAATTATTATATATTTTTGTATGAAATAAACAAAAAGTATACGTGTTTCATAACAATTTATTCGAAGTTAGTAAAAATGCGAGCCAGCGGATTATTAGCAAGTTTATAAGTGACCTTATCTTATACCTATATCTTAGAAATTAGAGAGCCGATCGGCGAGTTTAGACAAATGTTTTTCATTACAGCGATTTCTATCGTATTTCTTCCGTCATTGTGACATTTCTATGCGTTTTGGTGTTTCGAAATGGTCAACTTTTAGCTAGCTGCTCTAGGCCCTCTGATTGTGATTCTATATAATAACGTAAAAACGAAAACTATAGTACGTTTAATTTCACCCAAAATCTAAATCGTATTTGACGTATCACTAGAACTGTCTATATTTTAATATTATAATTTCAAACAGTTACCACAGCTTAAATAAGAATCATTTATTTACAGTCTAGATAAAAAGTCCATAATCGTTGTATATAATTATCGTCAATTTAAATTCTCGATTCCCTTGGGAGAATAAAATTACTTTTGTTCTTGGAAGGTCGTCCTGGTAGACTGGATTATTATATTCAGGTGCTATTAAGTAAGGGCTCGCTTTTTGATTGATGTGCTTATTTTATCTGATCTTCTTTCAGCAATCTTCAAGTTTAGTTCTATCGTTTAGGCGTAAAGTTTTGCACATTTACAACATAAAGAGGTTGATTTATGGCAACAATCTTTTAGACTTGCTTTAATTTATACATGAAGCTTATTTAAAAATAATAAAATGTCATATTATAAGAAATATTGTGACTACAATATCAGTCGTAAAGGACACGGCCTCTGGCGGCACAGGAAGATGATGTCACTGATTCGACTGGTTTTGCTTATTATTCGTCGGGTGTTTAACTAACAGCAGAATACATTAGGCAGTGAGTTCGAAATTTGTACATGCATATGCTTCAGCGCGTATTGAATTTCGTTGAATTTATTATTGCAATAATGAATACTATAAGCAGATGGAAAACATTGACGTCGAAGATAGCAAATGTAGTCAAGACTCGTTCGTTTTCAATAGTAGTTTATTTCTTATTGAATTTTAGGCCTTATGGAATTTAATCCTCTTAGCAGCCAGGATTAAATCGCTAGCATTGTTTTAAGACAAAGTAACATTCCACAGATTCAACTGCAATGAAATTCATTCGTTTATTATTTAGCCTCCAGCTTACCTTTATGTTTCAGAATAACAAACAGAAACGATATAAAATAGAGCAATAACAATATGTTAACAATTACCATTTATACAAGCAATATCGGAATTATATATTTAATATATGAGATACTTTTATTTTATTTAACTCTTGCACTACAATCGACAAAAGTTACAATCTTTCTTTTTAATTGAGAATATCTTTTTTTTATTTAGAAAAGGTTCACGCGTCGTAACGTTCACTGAATTGAAAAAAAAAACAACAATTCTTCTTGTTGCCAAACCTCAAAGTAAAAGATATTATATAAAAAAAGTATTTTTAGTTTGAAACGACACTGAGTAGTGTTAATTAGAACCATTCGCAATGTACAATTATTGAGATTAATTTATTGAAAAATAAATTACTCAAAAAAATATCAATTATTAGATATATTTTTTTAGTGTCTTCAGGTTTCACACTTGATTGACATAAAAGTTTTCGAAATATTTCGATGTTTTTTACGTGTCTATCAAAGTAAATCGATTTTGAAAAGTGCAGAATTGATCTCCATTAAATTAATTATCTTTACAACGGTATGCAAACTATTTTCATTCTACGAAAATAGTTACCGAAATGAGGCCAATATTTTTTTCGATCGTAAAGCACTACGATGATTCGCTCCATGAGTTGTACAAAAATGTTTCGAAAATCTTTGTGAAATATTAATTTATTTGAGTAATACAATTATATTATACAACTTTATGTATATGCAACATATATAAATGTATTAAATAAATGCAGTCACATTAAAATATCGAATATATACAAGCTAAGCTTGAGGCAAATGTAGGTGATAAAAAATATTACTAATCAAATATCAATAATGTGAGATCTACGAAAAAATGACATCATCGAAAAGACCTCGACTGATGACACGAAGCCTGATTCAATAATAGAACTGGTATATTATCTTAAGAAAGAAAAATATTCATTGGAACGTTATTTATTTTTAATAAATTCATGGACTTGAGCCAATGTAAAGATTACCTTCAATAATCATTATATGTGATTGGACAAAGTTGATTAACAGATACGTGCATGGTTATTATAATTATATTAAAGATGAACACTTTAATAATTAAAATAAAGATCAAGATATTGCGCTTTGCGTTACTATTAAAGACAAAGAACACTTGTTATTTCATATGTATTACGAAATTGTATGGAACTACTGTTATCATAATTTAAGAAAATTTAATTCAATTCTACTTTTAGAAATTTGTTACATCAACGTTTATAAGATTCATCATAAAAAATATATGAGCTAATGTAATAACAATGTTAATTGCTTCCACGCATATCTAATATAATTAAATCATACTGATAAATAATCATATTTAGAAATGTTATCGCTTGTAAGAGTTACCAAAAGTTTACTTCTATACATAAATATTACATCCGCTATAATATTCTTCTCAACAGCATATTGACAGCCTTACTCGATGAACGTAAACTAAATCACAAAATCAACAGATAAATGGAATTCTTACTTCTATAACACTCACAAGTGATAAAGCGACTAATATTGTGTTTTGTGACTTGTTTGCTTAAATATTTAGCATGTGTGGTAGGTACAGGCAGTGTTGTTTAGATAGAGGTGTGGGCATAGAAAGAATGGCCCCGTGCTATATCCGTTGGTCGATCTGTCGAAACCGTAGCTTGCGCAATGTCTTCGGACGAACCGGTAACACACATAAATAACTGCGACGAATCTGCAAATTACAAGAATCAAATTGTTCTTGGATTAAATTCGTTCTTACTACATCATGATGTTTTTTGTATCTTTTAATGTGTATTCCTAAAATAGATAACATTATCCATGTTTTAATGATTTGATCAGAATTTATAATTAATGTAATAATTTAAGCAGATTTTTTTAATGAAATGAATACTGGTGTCAATAGTTGACGTCAATGCGTTTGGTTGTGTCAGTTATATTTTTAATTCATAGACGTTTTTTATTCTTATTGATGCTATTATTACTACGTCCTTGTCACGAATTGAAGAGCTCAGCTCGACTACGGCATCAGCTCTTGTTCATTATTACAAAATTTATAAAAATCGATAGATATTATTTCAAAACGTACACTGATTCATTTTTATTTCGCATTTCGCGATTAGAATAACAATCAGCTTTTATATAGACTAAAAGAAACTCTGTTACTGAACACTTACGATTCTAAAAAAAATAATTGTCGTGCATGATTAACTAGAAATATTTATTTGATATTAAAATATGGCTTCGAAGAAAAATAAATACGAACAAAATAACTAAGAATAAATTTGCTTGCATCTTTAAATATTCATTATTAGTCTTCAAGGTTGTCACACAGACAATCAGACGAATAAGATTAACGTGACAAAACAAAACAGAGACTATCCGTAAAACCCGCATATGTACAAGCAGAAAACAAGATATAGTTTCTATTTAATAGTATATATGGGTTTTCAATGTTTCCTCATATGGTATCAACTTTACCGACGTGTCTATTGTATACAATTGTCAATTATTTTATTACTAGCTTTAGATGGTTCACGCTTATTACCACGCGGAAGGAATGACGAGTTTGTTGTCATGGTTACATTGTGATATATAATGATGATATTGATTCTAACTGTAAGTAGAAATAATTTATAAATAAATATTGTTATTGGTTTTAATATAAGTACGGTATAGAAAACTTCTTATTACTTATTACAAATATTTTGTTTTAATTTTTAAAGTATGATTTATGTATATTTTAACGACAAAAACTAAAAAAATATATTATACAAAACACAAAAATTTATTTTTTTATCAAAAACGGTAAAGTCAAAATACTTTGTCTGTATGGTATTTAACAACAACGTATATGAAAAGAGCAGTGCTTAGTCTCACGCCACACTTTCTTTTACTTTGACATACATTAATATGTTTATTTTACGAAAACCAAACTTCTCATATATATAAGTAAACATATAATAGTAACAAACTTTGTATTGAGCCTTAGTAATTCTTACATTCTTAGCAAGCTGCTTCTGTTTTTACTCATGACATCAGCGACCTTCATCAAAGCAAAGAAAAAACCGCAAAGCTACTAGATTATATGATGGTTAAGTCATCCTTATTAAAATTAATAATTTTGCTATTTATGCTAGAAAATTACCAGGATATTGTTCGAAGACTACATCGCATTACATCATTGTATGAACATCGGCGATAGCGCAAGGGATAATATTGTCATGCAACACGCAAGCAGTGACCGGACAGCCTCGACATTGTTCCAGTGGGTAAACAAGAATAATAATTGAGATGAACATCCGCTAAGTTCTCAGCAATAAAAGATGCTCCGTGCTTCATAAAAACTAAACGACTAAAAACTAATAAAATTAACATATTATCGTGCATTTTAAGAATAGATCTTATTATATATTTTTTTCTAAGTATTGTTCAAATGGTCTGTACAGTAATAAAATATATAATCGTTATTTTTACTAAGTTTCTAAGATAAATGCATAATATATTTTCATTACTAATGTGTATTTTTATGCGTATGACACCACACAATGCACAAAGATTCATCTAATATCACGTATTTACTTGGAAACCAGTGGTCAAGCAACATATAAGTCCACGACTCGGGCACTCGTGGCCAATAAATGTGCTTAAGATGTGATGACATCATTGTGTCACAAACGGCAAACTTTAGCCTGCTTTGAGTAAATTTGCACACGTTTGCGAATATATTTGTCTCCATTTACTTATATTTTATACTAGAACTAAGCGAAATGTAAGCCGATAACTCTATTTAGTTATTACAAACTATTAAGTAAATACTGAAATCAGTTCACCGCAAAATGCGGTCAAACAATAAAGTATTTAATAACACGCGATAGTACCCAATAGTGGTAGCGTCTAAAAATATTTGCTCGTATTGTATGCATTTAGTTTCATTTTCGTTTCAGTATTTACTTATAATTATATTTTACATAATAAATTTATGTCTGAGTCTGAAAAGTAATTATATAGGAAGTATTGAAAATATACATAAAAAGCAAAACATAATATACATAAGATAAATTTATATGGAAATATATATTTTGCGTATATATAAGTAGTTGTTGTAGTATTCGTTTTGCTTATTTTTTATATAAATTCAATCGGAATGTAGTATAGAATAAATATCACATAAGCTTTTTACATTATAAGCATTATTATGTATGTCTTTATATCTAGCGTCACACTCGCATATAATAACAATTAAATACATATTCTTATATTAAAAACAAGTAACCATTGGCAATAATAATAGAACATTTTGCATAACGCCCATGAACTTATAAATTATTATTCATATATATTGAAATATTTACCTTTACCAAACTAAGAGTATTGAATATCTAATCAATCTGGAACTGGTTAAACTGCATTGAAGATGATATAATCTGAGATTAAAATATTTTTCGAAAAAGCCTTAGATTACATAGACTAATTGATATTACGATGGACAATATAAAAACTTTTTGACATAATTATATTCCTTGAAACATTTTTGCATACCGAGACAATCATTATAAAGCATGGCTGTACTATTTTCCGTAAGTAATACAGTTCGGTGACGCTATGATCACCTACGTTTGTGTGTGAAGAACCTCGACCGCTATTTTGCATGCTATTTGTTTCCCCATTACCTACTTCAGAATACAACAAAATTGTAACAAAGGTATATACCTTATATTTATCTATGGTTGTGAATAGTTATATTAAAAAATATGATTTATAAAACTTCCCCTTACTAAAATTTCAACTATTGAGATATTGATTCGTTACGTTATCAAAGGAGAGGTTTTTATTTAGTAAAATCAATTTTATTTAAACAAAGATGAAACTTGATATTTTATAACCAGCTCTCATTAAAATGAGCGTTCTTTTAATAAAACTGCACAAACATTAGCGGCCATTTTGCAATATCATTAGGTACATTCAAGCATAAATGTTAAAACATAAAAATTGTATAAGTACATTTTTGTCAAAAAGAAACGATGTTAAGACCAGTTTATGTCAAATATGGGTTTTAAGAGGTTCAATGCTCGCTTGTTTAAGCAGATGCTGCACTAATGCTAATAAAACTCGACAATCATTTCATTTTATGAATGACATATACGGCCTCCTTTTTATTACATAACAACAATATCTATATCGAGAACGGACGGTATGAATTTATTGTACACAATATAAAACCAAGTTGCTATATTACATTTATTACAATAAAAGACTAAAAAAATTTAAAATAGAAGTTACATGTATAATATACATTACATTTACATACGCGAGTGTGTATTTATGTTTAACTGACTAATTATATAAAATCAGGAAATAATTAAATATAAGTAGGTACGTGTATTTGTATATTAAGTTATATTATTGAATTTTTTCGTCATCGAAGAAGTTTTGAGATTGTGTGAGCAGTTCTGTGCACCAATAAACGAAGACCTCGACCGTTTTTATTACCAGTGGAGATACGGTCTCTAATTCCATATAGGGATAAAAAATATAATCTGTGTAGCTTGAAGCTATCCTGTACTAATAATATTCGAAAGCGGTAAAGTGGGATTCCAGCAATAAGGTGTACATTCTGTAGGGTCCGTGATCTAGTCTTATAATTTCATCGTGTGTATTCAGTCGTCTGTAAAAAAATATTATCATTAAAATTGATAAATATGTTTATAGACATTTTATTCTCAAAAAGATATAGGTCACTTACATGAAAATACACATAAATGGTAATATAACATTCAAAATGTAAAATAAATGCTCGTCCAGACATAATTTGTTTCAATAATTATTTCGCTGTGTAGAGAATTATCGTCGAAATAACCTTTTAAATTAAACTTGAAATGCTCGGAGTTTATTACATTATCTTGTAACTGTATACCTACAATAAAAAATAATATAATATAATCTCTACATTAAGGACTAAGGGACACAGTGTGACGTAACGCGACTTGTTCTTTTTTTGGTTATGTATCGACAATGTCAACGTTTCTGAATAATTTAAAATGTAAAAAAAATATTCTGTTTTCAATCGATTTTTATTAAATAATTAAGTATATCTTAAAATTCGTTATACGAATACCAAGGCAGTATTTTCATTCTGATAAAAGTGAATCCTTAAAACCGTTCAAATTGAACTCAATACTATGTTATTATAATAAGCGATGAATGGAATCATATTTTATCGATGCCACTATATAGCACCCACCGATTATAAATTAAAGCCGTGTAGGTGGCGGCTTCATAATAACAGAATTAAACTCCACGGGACGGTGAGAACATAATAATGGTTATACCTGATACAGTAATATCAATTTTGTATTCTCGTTGATGTCTTTTATAACAGCGTTACGTTCTCGTCCTCGGTTTTAGTATTATGTGAATAAATTCTAAGGTTTTAACTTCTTTGGTTTGACTTAGGAGGTGAGTTTTAGTAACGAAACAACACTAAAATTTGAACTGAAAACAGTCTTATCGATTGTTGAACAAATTTCAATTTTCGATCATGATGGAATATTTAAATCCATACAATAATAATATTTGTTCTACTCAAACAAAGTAATGAAAGAATATTTCCAGTCTTACGAGATTCATTCTATCGAATATTTTTAATAATGGTCAATGATGAGTTCTTTAGCTGTTCAATAAGACAATATTTTTTTATAAATTTTAAGTTAAAAATAAACAAAATTATTATTGTGATTTTTTTTTTATTTACTAGTGTAATAAAATTAAAGTGAATATTTCGTTGTCTTATTTATTGTTTTTGAAATTTTATTTATATTCATAAATTTCGTTTCAACATTTAATTTCGCATCATATCACGTAGTTTTTAATACATCACACATATATATGTTTTGATACGAGGTGAATTACTTTTTTGTTGTATGTGTAAGAGTCAATTGTTTTCCTCTTATTGAGACGTATTGATCATTTTTCTTTTACACACCTACAAACTTTTATTTTCTTTCCCTAAGGTTGGCTGGTAGATAATTATTTTATCAATAAGCCCGCCTTTTGTAAATATTAATACAGTCTTAGTAAGTCCCGATACTCTCACTAAGAAAAATAATGACCATTCGATGTACATAAATATTGGTGTATATATTTTAAGGGAAGTACCGTAACTAGGTAGGTATCGTGATTTATAATTAACGATAACTGAACAAAATAGTAACGATAAAAGTAATACAGGCGCAGTATTAGTATCGTATGTTGCTTTGTAAGAAAGGTCTTTGTATAAAAACCTTTTTTTTTTCAATCAACATTGTTTTAGTTACGTAATACATGATGGATATTCAGCCAGAGGTCAGAGTGCTCAGTGACCGTGGCGGATGGAGGGAACAGGGGAAAAGAGGTAAGGAATGGTCGGGGCGTTGGGAGGGGGATAGGTGACTCAACGGCAATAGCACCTGACATGCGTTTAAGCAAACAAGTAAATTAAAGACGTAGGTACTGGTTTACGTCTTGCTTTTTAAAAGAAATAATATGAATGTTGTGTATTGAAATACGTATTATGTTGTATAAAATCGAATTGGTGAAACAAGTTGAAATTAATATTTTAATTTACAAAAATATTGTGATTTATTTCCATCCTATGAATCGATGAAAAAACATACAACAAATACAGAAGGTTGGAAGTGAGCAGTTTTTATTTCTGTTTATATACTTTTGGATATCCTTATTAAATAAATAAATCATAACATTTCTACATACGATATATTTTTAAAGCTGTCTATATACATAGAGAATGTCTAAATAATCATCAGCTATACACTCTACCGTAAATAGTTAAGGTTTCATCTTTAATATGTAAGTATATATATTGTTTACATTAAAAGTATAGAACATTCAATATCACGCTTAACGATCTCTTTGCGGTACCCAGTCACAAAGTCCGAATAAGTTTCACCGCACGTTCAATGTCTTCTTTCTGATGCGATCTTTCGAATATATTTTAATATATTCAATATTAAAATATTTCAAAAGGAAAATGGTACCACCCCAAAACATTCTTACTTAAAACAATGATAAAAAAAAGTATGGAACCTACAGGGCTATTGGTAATCCGACGTATTCCCCCGTTAGGAGGACTTTTTGCGATAATTTTAATCCCCATATGCATGATGCAAAAGTGAACCATTTTTGATTTATCACGTTTTTTAGATTTCTAGAAATAAGTCAAAAATACAAATTCAAAAATGTATTGAATAAAAGTATCAATTAAAATCTATTTTTTTCTTCTTATTTGTAAAAACGAATAAACAGATGTTATTTGCCAATATTAAAACAATAATTATCGGCTCTAATTTAAAAATGCGAGACGGAAACGATATTATTTCATTTTTTTTTCCCCTAACATTGCCATGAAAAAAAAGAAAAAGCGTTATGAAACTTGCCCTGCAGATAATTCTTATCCTCTTAGTAATTAACAACGTGGACTGGGAGTCTTTCGACATTAAATTGTCGTCTCTGAACACTACCGGTTTCCCGGATTCCCTTATTAAAATCTGACACATCGGCTAGCCAGTGATAAGGAAACTGACGCGAATAATCTTGCATTGGTTAGGTATGTATTAAACCTATTTGCGAGACATTCAAAGAATACGAATTTTATTTGGTTGCTTTGAAATAAGCAACTTTCCTAGTTGTTATACATTTTTGGAGAGCTAAGAAATAGGTTACGTGTTTAAAATAATATAATCAATCTCAATAAATATCATCACGTTTAGAAAAAAAATACTTTTAACATCTTTAAATAACGATCAGCAGTGACTGTAATCGCTTTATCTTATATTCTCCACAAAAAAACCATGGTCTAATAATAAATAAAGTACATCAAAGTTCTGTCACATGTTCTGCATGAAGGGGTCGCTCTTGAAGTCTTTGGGGGTTTGTTCGACTCCAATACCGCATGTTTGGTTTGTTTACGAATCCTAGCAGATAAAAATCTTCTTGGTTGCCAAAAATACAACAGCATTATCAGATAAATTGTCAACAAAGATTTCACACGCCGATTTTCGTGTAAGTGTGCCTTAGGGCTAAGTTTTTGCAGTATCGCCAGTTTGTATGGATGAACTTTATGAAGAATTCGTCTCATTATGAGATCAGAAAATCAAAAAAATTTTTTGCGCAGAACGCTATGGGGATTTTAAAAGCGCATTCCACACTCTCTCGACGCCTTCCGGAAACATTTTTGTTTTTGAAGATACTTGCTCTTTCAGATACACTACCGGTATTCATAAAAGTCCAATGGGTCCACCATTGGACACTCGATTCACGATCAGGAACACAGGACTTTTAGATTTTTTTTTTCGTTTTATAATTGAATTGAAGTTAAAAATACGTCGCCACGGCGAACGCGCGCTCCTCGTTTCTCAACTACATAATAATTTTTTGATGTAACCGTTTAAAAAATGTTAGGTTGGGCTTTTCAAACGCGCCTATGGGTATACTCTTAAGGAAGCTGCTGTGCGGCCATTCAAATAAGGATGTTCCATGTATAAGCTGCTGTAAAATACCTGTATAAAATGCGTCTCGTATTCTGCGGCTGGTTTTTCTAATTAACCTTTTACGCTATCTTAATATACATAATATTTATCACTCGCTTTCAGTTATGTTTTTCACGTTCAGCATTTAGTTTATCTGACGTCAACTCTCTGTAAGAATACTTTTGATAATGAATAATTCATTGAGATAGTTACATACTCGAGTGATGGATGCCCTTAACAAATACTCTTTAGTCGGCAGTACTTGATACTTTTGTCTGATGATACTACATGATACAGTTTCAGTGCTCAATTTGACTTAAGGCTTATACGTGAAAAGGATTCATTTTAGTTCCATTGATTCCTTCTCTTGTATTTGTCTTTGTCAAAAAATTGAATACAAATAGAAGTAAAAGAAATAAAAACGTAAAATACTCTCTGAATTTGTTATTAATAGCTTTTTCAACAAAAAAGTCTATCTAGTATAACATTTTTTTATTAACATTGGAATATTTTTCGGCTTTTCTAGCTGAATTTTTTTTATACAATCGATACACGCAAATCGCATTGCCAACTCATCTTTCTCCTAATAAATAATTGCAGAATACGTATATCCAATATCCATCTCTTAGTATTATTTACTCAACATTTTATTCCAAGTTTTACAATAAAATTAATTTATTCATACTTTACATTACATTATGACAAGACTTGACATATATATGTCACCGTAGAATTATAAATACCGTAAGATTGTAATCTATCACGCGAGATTGTAAATTGCCGAAATATTGTGAACGGTGATTTAACTCAAAAATTTCGACATTTTGTGATATTTGGATTAGGTTACAGTTTTTAAATTTTAACTTTAATTAGCTTCGGAAGATTATAATCTACCGAAAATTAATGCGTTAAATTATAAGCAGTATGTTACGGTTCACAATCTCTCGATAGTTCACAATCTCGCGATTATTTCCTATTCGATGGCAGGATGGTTCGACGGTTAGTTTTTTACAAATTAATATCCGATAAGGGGATTTTTGGTAATTTCAATTTAGAGGAGGAAAATGGGAAAATAACTTGGTAAGAATTTTACCCGTGTGAAGTCGAAATGGGTAAGCTAGTCACATGATAAAATTATAATCTTAACTCAAAGATTATTCCAGATGATTTTAAATCGAGATGAAATTAACCGTACTATGCCGCGAGGGATCTATTAAAGCATCAATTATGATATACGAACGGCTGTGCCGTCCAAGACGTGGCCAGGATATGCCTGCTTCCGTTTCAGGTGCAAGCAAGTTATCTAACGGTAAATACAACGAAGCATTTAAAATAAAAATGTATACTCTTAAAAAATAAAAAGGAATCAATAAATTGTTTGATTTTATACAAAAAGATGAACTAATATAAGCTCCTTTAATACAACATCAAATTCGATTATCATGCTATATTATTAAGTTTCATTATAACATATGAATTAGATTAACTACTTATTATTTAATTAGTACATATACCTCAGTAGGTATATGTACTAATTAAATAGAACTTTGCAGTCAAAGTTCTACGAGTTAACAATAAGTCATGTGGAAATGTAGATGATCCAATAAAAATCCACCTTGCACAGATATAACAAATACCTTTTTCTACACTCTTAAAATACGAGAAATTTACGAACAACAAATTTTAAATTTACTTATCTAATTTGTTTAGATAATCGATTCTAAAAATAATGGATGCTACAATCAAATGTCCCCAATATGTAAACTTGACAATAGAAAATAAGATACAAAAATGTTATATACTCTACCCATAAAGTTAGGCCGAATTTTCGGTTATAAGATTTTATTTTATAATAATTAATAAGAGTGGATTTAAATTGTAAGTTTGTATAGTTATCTGACTCAAACGATATAAATCGTGAATCTTTTATAAAAACTATGGTAATAAATCATGTTTTTAAAAATCATCACAAATTATTGTAGTTTCAAACTTACAAATACAAAAAATTGGAAAAAAATTATGTACATAATATTATTTATCATAATTTTTCATAAAAAATGAATGTAGAAAAGTGTTTACACCATCACCACATAGAGTAGATGAAAAAGTCGAAAGCCATTTAACGTCACCCTCAAAACATAAGCCTTGTTCCAATCCATTTTATCTTTGAGTATGGTATTTAATATTTAAATAAACTTTATGAATAGTTAAACTAGTTATGCATTAAACTCTATATCTTATTTACATTTATTTCTTCACAACTCTTGTATACCTCTTTTTTACTTACTCGTTTTCAAGACGAAGATCAATTTAATAGTCCGGAAAAAAAAACAAATAAATATATACATATATTTGAGGGGCTCTAACCTGTATCATATTACAAATTTATAATGATGTTAATGATAATGTGTTAATTATTTAAATTGTTGTTTATTATATTATCATTAAAAAAGATACAAAGAACTTTTTCGAATTAATTCCCTTCTGATTTCATCATATTATAAACGTAATAAATAGGTCTAATGCATTGTCAATTTTCATACTCAATAAAAATTTGAAACAGACGAGACAAAAAGGTAACTTCTGTAAACTATGGATCAAGCGCAGATGAAAACCCTCCGTCGACCTTGTCAAACCAAAAGATTAAGTATCATAAACAATGCTGGAAAGTAAAAATAAAACAAATAACCGTCAGCTGGTTTCAAGGACCTGGATATTCATCACGTAAGATCACTTATTGTACTATCGCGCCGTGATATCTACCACCGCACGGAATGGTTGTAAAATATTTGGCAAAAAACTTATATACCGAATAAATGTTGAATGTTAATCAGCTCCTTTATAAAAATATTAATAATAATCATATGCATGGTTTTTCATTACTTGAATATAATTAGCAAAAATATTAAAAGTAAATTATTACGTTCTTAATTCGTTTTAATAACACATGTCTTGCTCGACAGCGAAGGAAAACATGGTAAAGAAAACTTCATATGTCGAACAAACCTCCGAATGCTTTGTTCATGTCTCCACTAACCCATAATGGAGCAGTATGACTGAATACGTAGGGAAGTAAATATTTTTCACCTGATTTCTTAAAAAAATAATTTATGCAGTTAAGATGATGTAAAAATGTAACAGTACCTATATTATAATAATTTTATTTAATGTTGAAAATAAAGCAAGTACCATTATTATATCGAAATTATATCGCTGAATATGATATGAACATTTCCGAGTAATAATAGCTCTATAATTTTACAGTATATTTACTATCACAAGATGTGCAATAATTTCTATAAAACACACATATTAGATACACTGCTCTATAACACCTAAGTAAATAAAATAGGTTCAATCGGTTACAAAATAAGTGTTTTAAAAAAATTAAGATAATCATTGATAGAGCTGTCAATAACTGAATACTGAGCTAACAATGTAATTTAATTTAACGATACCTTAAGTTCTAGTATATCGAACTATGAACAATAAGCTATGTTTGTGTCGTATATAGTAGTATATAAGTGGTCAATTGTGTCACCTAATAGTAAGGGTACTACACAACCCATAGACATTTGTAGTGTAAAAAAATTAATCATTCCTTACCAATAGTCCATCAATCTTAGGAACTAAAATATTATGCCCCTTGTGCCTGAGGTTACACTGGCTTATTCAACCTTCAAACCGGAACACAACAATACTGAGTGTTGGTATTTGGAGGTAGAAGCGATGATGAGTGCATGGTATGTACGACGTACAGACGGGCTGTAACAAAGTCCTCCTCCAAAGTAATGTTTGTATTTTTAATATATGTTATTGAAAAAATAATCCATACCTTGTCGTATTTTGACACGACTACGCCACATTGTTTTATTTTTTTATTACGACTCAGGGTAATAAATAAATATTGAGTATACGTACTAACTTTTGTAAGCGAAGACAATACAGCGTGCTCATTATCTACAAACCTTAAGAATGGAGTGGCTGCGCCTATTTATGGGGTATTGTGCTATTTTACTTTAGGTCATACAAAGCATTGTAATTTAGTTGATGCAAGATTTGAAGGGCCCGAAGGAACACGATTTTCGTGAGCACGACGCGGCGGGCGGGAGACACGTTTGAAACGCAAGTCACAAGTCGCGATCGCGACATGGTAGTGCGGCGGCGCGGCGCGGGCAGCCTGCGTTCGTGCATCCCGCAAACCTCTGGGTTCAATACCCGCGTCTACTTCATAGCACCATCTACAATTGTAATCGTACATTAACTTTTAAAGCACTACAGCTCTTTCTGAAAGATTTACCTCTCAAAAATATATTAACGCAGTATGCTAAGATTTTATCACATTTAAAAATATTTCGTTTGGAAAAAACAAAACACAAAATTGAACGATGTATTTTTAAAACGCTTTTGTTTATTATATTATGTATGATTGCATATACTATTCCCATAGGAGTGTGCGACATTTACCGATACTGGTAGATACTCGTTATCCGTTGATGTAAACATACCCTGCAAAATAAATATTTACATTTGTCATATTTTTGATAAATATTTATTAGATTATAAGAAAACTCTGGAATCCGCGATCTTCATCAAGGTAGAGTTTTAGTACATAATGATTACTTGCCAGACCTAAACAAATATTTCAATAATTCTTATATTCTTATCGCGTAAAATCAACTCTGTCTGTAAGGGTTGAAAGAGGATGTCACCATTTCCATCTCAGTGATCGATCTTCGATAACTTCGCTATACTCAGTTGTACGCTAATTAGTATATGCAACTTAAACAACCATTATATAAAAAAATAACAAAACTATATGAAAAATATATACCCATAACTTGTTTTATAAATATTTCAATGATTATAATTAAAAAAAAGCTTAAAGATTTTTTCTTCGTTTATGTCGTACATGGCACAGGACCATGCATCTCTCCGGCGTCGGGTGGGCTGCGGCGTTCCACAGGGGTCGGTTCTCGGCCCAATCCTGTGGAACGTCGGTTTCGACTGGCTCCTGCGAGCTCCCGTCCTTCCCGGGATGGGGGTGTTGTGCTACGCTGACGACACCCTCGTCACGGCGACTGGGCGGGACTTTCGGGAGGCGGCACGCCTCGCCGAGGTCGGAACGGCTCTCACCGTGGACCGTATGGGAATGCTGGGCTTGAGGGTCTCCATATCCAAAACGGAGGCCCTCCTGTTCCACGGTCCACGGCAAGGACCCCCACGAGGGGCGAGTATCACCGTCCGGGGGACGGTGATCAAGGTGCAGGCCCAGATGAAGTATCTGGGCCTCATCCTGGACGGTCGATGGAGCTTCGGGCAGCATTTTGTCCATCTCGGCCCGAGGCTCATCAACGCCGCCGCCGCTCTCGGCCGCCTCCTTCCGAATGTGGGGGGGCCGGGATCGCTATGCCGGCGTCTATATTCCGGCGTAGTGAGGTCGATGGCGCTGTACGGTGCCCCGATCTGGGTCGACGCCCTCACCGCTGACAACCGGGCCCTGCTGCGTAAGCCGCAGAGGGTCATAGCGGTGAGAGGCATCAGAGGGTACCGTACGGTGTCGTGGGCTGCGGCGACACTTCTCGCGGGCGATCCGCCCTGGGAGCTCCAGGCGGAGGTGCTCGCGGAAGTGTACCGGTTCCGGGTCGAGGCGAGGAACCGCGGCGACCGTCCAGGGTCGGCGGAGGTCGGGCGGATCAGGGCTCTAGCCCAGCGAGCCCTGATCGCCCGATGGCAGGAGGATCTGGGGTCACCCACGGCGGGCCTGGCGACAGTGGAGGCGATCCGGCCCCACTTGAGTCGCTGGGTCGAGAGGAAGAAGGGCACACTCACCTTCAGGATGACGCAGGTACTTACCGGGCACGGATGCTTCGGTAAGTACCTGCACGGGATAGCGCGGCGGGAGGTGTCACCCTCCTGCCACGAGTGTGGTGCGCCAGTCGACACGGCGCACCACACCCTGAGTGAGTGTGCTGCGTGGGGGCCCCAGAGGCACACCCTTGCGGCGACTATGGGCGGAGACCTCTCGCTGCCGAACATCGTCAACGAAATGCTCGGTAGTGAGACGTGTTGGTCGGAGATGCGCTCCTTCTGCGAAAACGTGATGTCGCAGAAGGAAGCCGCGGAGCGGGAGCGGGAAGAGGATGCCGCTGCAGACCCGCTCCGCCGAAGACGACCGGGGAGGAGGAAGAAGCGCTACGCGCACCTTCTCCCCCCGCCTCAATAGGCGTCGCGGGGACTAGGGGGGGTCTCAGTACCCCGAGAACCCCCCTAGGTGTTGGAGGCCCGCATAGGCGGGCCGACCGTCAGGGCGTCACGGTAGCATGCGCAAGCGATCCCGTGGCGCCCGCCGAAAGACGGAGAGGGTACCGCTGGTTTTTTAGTGGGTAAACCCGGCGTACCTGGGCGCACTCGGCGTCCAGGGCTCCGGGGAGTCCCACACACCCCCCCACCTTCCATCACGTGGGGGAAGCGCGTAACGCGTTTTTCCAGCGAGAAAAAAAAAAAAAAAAAAAAAAAAAAAAGGACCATGCATCTCATTGAGTTAAAACTGTGAAATTTTTAATAAATTTTCGAAAAAGTCACTAGTGTTATACCAAATGAACGTGCAATATATGGCGAATGATTCGTATGGGATAATATTTGACAAATAAAATTTAAGTAGGCATTGCTACTTTTTTGCATGCTGAGAATTATTTTTATAGTTTTACTTTGTACTGAATAACCGAGAGGTCATCAATTTCTAGGTTCATAATTTAGTGACGTGTGTTCGAATAATAATAAATTGCAGAAATTGGAACGTTTACTTTCTACATTAAATATTACAATACATCTGAATAAACACAACACAATTGTTAAAACGAGAACATTTATAAACATATGTTTGCTTTTGCTGTAACGGTTTACATATTATTTAGAAACCCATTTATATTTTTCTTATTAGCACAACTATCACATACACTTGCATTGCTCATCTAAAAGATAGTGTATTAAATCGCACACAGATAAGTTTATTCCAATTTTTTATTCAAAATAATTACAATACAAACCGCTACATCCCTGCATTTTAAATCTATTGTATCTTGGAAAATATTCATTTAAATAACATTATGTAAGGGCCATATTGTTCTATATTAAATACACAATGTATTTAAGGTACTTAATTAGATAAGGATTAATGTTGTATTGCTTAAAAACGCTTCGAAAATACGTCATTATCTCTCGTAAAAAGTAAAGGATAAAAATGGTTATTGTGGGTTATCCCTAAGAGATAGACATATCAGGGATTATACTACATTATTTTGATCTAACTTTTAGGGTTCAGCCAGCGTTTGCAATGTAAGCGCAAAAAAATGTTTTTATTTACGACATAACTTTGGAAACCTCTAAAATTATCAGTGTTTCTCCACTATACTGTGCATGTATTATACATATAAACCATCCTCTTGAATCAATCTATCTATGGAAAAAACTGCATCAAAATCGCATCCGGTGTGTTATTTTAAATATCTAAGCATACACAGGGACAGACAGCGGTAAGCGACTTTGTTTTATACATATACATAATGAAGATTTCCAACTATTTAATTTATTTTAATCCCTTTTTCTACGTTACATTATTAAAGCGGCATGAAATATCTAAATCTTTTTTGAAGGACTTTTATGTATTTAATGACACGACATAGACTACGACTTTAAAGAGAAGTGGTATATTTAATATTACAGTACAAAAGTAATCTAAACATAAATCATCGTCTCTCAAAATGTAAATAAATAGAAATGATAAATGCAGACTATTCGTTAAAATTAAAGACCAAAATGGACTTAATAGAATCTATTATGCTAGATTTAGATAAAGGTTTTTTTTATTAATTTAAAATTTATACTTAATAACTTTTGCAACAGTTATGGATATAATGTCAAAAAGAGTGGGTTGTCGGGAAATCATATAAATGTTAGTAATCTGTGGGCGCCTATAAGGTCAGCCTTGCACCCACACGCACCTTATAAGTATCTCACTAAACACATGAATTAAACCTTTAAAAAGTCACAAGCGAAAAATTAAATGAATATAAACTAAACCTTAGTATAATATGTTTTAGGAATAGAACACCTTATAAGAATTATTGATTTCATACGCTCATAGTCTGAACTGTTATCTACATTCACCTTTACCTAATGCGGCAAACGGATTTTAGAATGGCATTAGTGGGCGAACAGTTAGAGAAGGAAAAAAGTTTTTAAGTAACCATAACTATACTGTTAGGTTTTTTCTTAAATTTTATAAAAATCAATATAAATTTTATTTAAGTGGGCTGTTACAGGCACTTTTTGATAGATATATTAAAACCTTACATTTAGTACAAATGTAGAGACAACACAAACTACTAGAGAGAAGTTTACCGTGCCCCTACCCTTTGACTCCGTTAGGCCTTCGGATAAATTCTCATAATATTAAGGACCTATAGTTCCAACTTCCACAATTACTATGGCAATAGCAACGAATGGCAATAACAAGGAAACGCTCGGTTTGCACGTCCATGTTGGAGGTTCAAACCACTTAGTGACCACATAAAACAATTGGCTTCACCGTAGATAGTAGCTAGAGCTTCAGTCCCTCATGATCTAGAAATCATTACACCCGTTATCTACGAGTGTAATACACATGATGAAGCTGAGGGTGGAATGAAACGCTTTAGTGACGATTGGCTGAACTGGACGCTAAATGCTGCTGCTGCAAAACTAAACTCCAGAGTTCCCAACGAAATATGCAGATCATAATTATATTGCTGGGATATCAGAGTGCGTTCGGATCGTCGATGTGGCAAATATTTTATTTTTATTTTGGTTAATATTTATAGACCATTCGTTGTTTTTAATTCTATTATGAAAATATATATATATATATATCTTTAACTTGTTCATAATAACTAATGTTTAAACGCTAAGTAAATTGAACCTTACAAAATATGCACTAAACGAAGGCAACTTAAACGAATTTGCTATAAAAAAAATATAGGATCATCATCAAAACAATATAAGACTTGTGAAAATAATATAAAAATATTTAGATCGACCTTAGTACACATTATACATGTTCAGGGCTTTTTATCCAGCTTATTTTGTATCCAATACCTTGCTATGGGGCATTTAGGCTTTTCACATAAGTCTCATCTCCCGTATCAGTCAGTCTTTCAATTAAAAAATTAGAACTATGTAATTAATTTTATTAGTACAATTTTCAACATCCTAATCTAATAATAATAATCTATTAATCATAACTTTGTTCTTTTAACTAGGGAATATTTTTAATTTATCGCATAAAATATTATGGGTAAGAAATTGATATTCTGTAATATAAATAATAAGTGCCACCAAATGATGAAGAAATGGCAAAGAATATGTAGTCAACAATTTCTTAATAGTTCACCTTTTATTAAACAACGTTTATTAGTCATTTATTGATAAGCAATTTTTCTTTAATTCAACCGTCGTGTCAAGATTATTTATTTCATATTTTCAGATATGATGATTCATAATTATTTTGTATTCAACGACTAGGCTGTTTTTAAAAAAGTTTTTTTCGTTTTACAACTATTATTAACATAAAATGTTACACAGATTACACAAATTGCTGCGTGTAGTTGGTATCTAATGCTCTTTGTTACATTTCATTTTCATGACATTTGTCTAGTCTCTATAGTTAACATGGCGGGTGATGAAAGTGACAGGTTTGTAAATAAAGAAAAGTTAATAATTATATAAAATGAAAATAAAATAATTTTGAACTTACTCAATTGTGACTTTAATAAGAAACAAATTTACTTAGAAACCTTATTATTTTTTCAAATTTTCATTGATAAAAATGCTTGTGTTTTTAACTTTACAGTGATCTCAAACCATCACAAGTAGTAATAGTTAGAGAAGTTTACGACAGTGAAAATGCTCACATTAAATTTGAAATGGAATTGGAAAGAGCACTGGAGGCTGGTGTGAGCGTTATAGTAATAGAACCCGAACCTCTAGGAGAAGAAACAGCTAGATGGATATATGTAGGAAATTTGTTACATAAAGTTTCTGTTTATAGTGGTTTGTGTAGCATTGCATCAGGTAATAATAATATTGTCTAACTGGAATTAAATAGCAAATTAAGTATTAAATACTCAAGAATAATATTAATTTTTCAGGCTTGACATGGAGTTCATTGGCTTGCACACCTTTTGGCATAGTCTCGGTCCTTTGTGCTGGTTGCTACACCCTATCCTGGCAATGGGATCCCTGTTGCAAATATCAGGAAGAAAAAAATCTACATCGCCTATCTAAACTACCTATTTTAAGTGATCTAACATCTGCATCGCCAGTTGTACTTGTGCACACAGATAATAGAAGAAAAATAATTTTACATAGTACAGTGTCTTTAGCTGCAGCAGCTATTTGTGTATGGAGAATTTATAACACTTTCAAATGAGATAGGTATAAAATATGTATTCATATTAATATAGATATTTTTGTGATTAAATAATTTGAAAGAATAGGGAATGCCTGTATTGCTTCTTTCTATGCTGTCTCTACCTTCTGTATAAAATAATTTGTTGTTAGATTAAAGTGTAAAATTTGTTACAATTATTTAAAAATATTACTGATTAGAATAGTTGAATTCTGTACAAAAAAATGATTATAAGAATGCTTTTTTAGAAATGATAGCTGGTTGTTAAATGATTTTGTTATATTATGACCATGATAAAAGTGAAAAAAACACTTATATCATGCAATAAAAGTTAAATTAATTTTTCAATCTGTTTTATTTACACCAGTAGATTAGCAAAATTAATAAATAAATAATTAATGTACCAATCAACTTATTTACCATGTAAGCTGAGTTTAACCCTTGGACAAAAGATCCTGTTTGATATCTAATTACTACGGTATGATGTTTGTGCTGCAAGTTAGTGCAGTACTTTGCTCTTAAGCAGTCTTATTAGCTCTTCTAGCCATTATCCAAAAGTATAAAAATGGCATTGAATGCCTTATTGTTATTGCTAAGTTTGGAAGAAACTGGCTTATAATTAACTCTTTATCTTTGTTCACAAGCAAATCTACAATCTTCATGGCAACATATTCCGCTGAAAATCCAGCAGCAGTGCTTGAATCCATAACTGAAAAAAATAATAATTAGTAAATGATGGTAAGTTACTTTAAAAAAAAGTTACATGAGTTTGATAAAATTTAAAGTACAATACTAATTGAACTTTAGTTTTTAGAATACTGACTATTATCAATAGTGCCTGGGCACACTCGCAAAAAACATTTGTGTTTTCAATGCCACATATTTGACTTTTGGGTGATTAAGACTGATTGTGTGAAGTCGACATTTATAAAATATTGCAATATTTCATACTTTGTCTGTACATTCAAAAACAAATTCAGGGAACATTAATGATACAAAAAACTAAAAGCACTAACTCTTAATAAAAATACTTGTTTACCTCCATGACTTTCTCCAGAACCAGTAAGAGCGTTTAATGAAACGGATGTCTTAACATATCCCGGGCTAACAACAGATACATCTATATTATGTTGATACATTTCAGAACGCAAACAATCTCCGAAAGCCTGAAGAGCATGTTTTGATGCGGCATATGCAGACCGATCAGGTATAGCTATTAATCCTTGGACTGAGCTAATAAATACAATGTGACCACTTTTCCTTTCTACCATTCTTGGTAACACAGCTAAAAAAAAATATTTATCTTTAGCTGAACAGCAATTGCTAAAGCTTTTAATTTATGAGGTAGGAGGAGGTTTTATGAGGTACAGTGCAGTCGTAGTAGTGGTAACACCCTGTAAATGGCCAACTGATTAGTAGAGTTGAGCTTATACCAATATGATGCTCCAATGCTGGTTATACACAGCAGAATTTAATCTGGCACTTTTCTACGCTATTCCTCACTGTTTTCCTTCTCAGTAGAGCATAATATTATAAACACAAATTAAGTACATAAACAGAGGCTTTTGCCCAAGTTTCTAACAACAATCTTTGGTCAAGATTCAAGGGTTCTGGTTATTAGGTATAAAGTTGGTGAAGTACATTCTATGTACATACTTTTAATTACTCAGGTTGTTTTTTATTATTATTGAAAATATTACATCATTTTTTAAATTATAATAGGTTGAAAATGTGTGACCACTGTTCATAGACATTGTCAATTTAAGAAATATTGAGTATCAATGACATTGTAAATATGCCACCAACCTCGGGAACCAAATTATTAAGTCCATTGTGCCTGTATTAACACTCTCTCACCCTTCAAACTAAAACATAACCATATAAAGTATTGCTATTTAGCATTAGAATATTTGATGAATTTGTGGTACCTACTGCTAAGTAATATAATATTTGTTTAAAAAAGTGTAATAAGAATATTATGAATATAGATGTAATTCAACTAACTTAATGGAATTTATACAAAATAACTTTGTATATGCTCAAATTATAAGCTGGTATGTTTCCAATTATTATACTTAAATATAGCTTTTGTAAGAAAGCATAACATATACAGATTATCAATTAATAACAAATTTATACATTTTTTTTATTAAAGTTATAATAATTACCTTTTGTTATTCCTACAGAGCCCAAATAGTTTGTTAACATGATTTTCTGATCCACATCTAGCTTTGTATGGAGGATTGAACCACGATGAGATACTCCACCATTATTAATTAAAATATCTATTTTCCCACAACTTTCATAAACCTTGTTAACAAATGACTCTAACTGATCTAAATTTGATAAATCTAATTCAATGGCAAGTGGTTCCTCTGTTGTTAAAGCCTATAAATAAAAATTAAAAATTGTATTTTAAATCATTTTTTTAGTTACAAAAATCATATTAAGCTACAAAAAATTTAAGCTTCCTTGATCTATGCTTTTGTAGTATGTAAGTAGACTCCATTTATGTTATTGTATAGTAATACAAAGTATCTTATTATATATATACAAAATAATAAAATGTCCCAAAACAACAAAACACAGTATGAAAATTAATTATAAAAATGAAAAATAAAACTTACATTTTTTTTTGATAAGAGATCTTCCTTTACTCTATTTAATTCATTTATCCTTCTTGATGCCAAAATAACTTTACAACCATTTTCATATAAAACATGAGCTAAGGCTTCTCCTATACCAGAACTTGCTCCAGTAACAACAACAACCTGAAAGATGGAAATATTTCGTATTTATAAATAATTATACAAAAAGTAAATTTTGAATAAAGGAAACAAGTTTATTAATTATATATCACATATTTTAAATACAAAATTACTTATTACCTTTCCTTGTAAAGCATTTCTTATTTTATTGTTTTGGACTCGTTTACACAAACGGTACATAGTAAAAATAATTGATAGAGGCAATCCAAGGTATTTAAGATACCACTTAAAAGTGCTAGTAGTCATTGCATACATTGTATGAGCACGAAGATTTACCTGAAAGGAATTTAGAGGTCACGATGCATTCAATTATGCAAATATGTAATTAAGCATGCTATGCACTTTAGCGTGATAGAATACTAACTAGGTAGGTATTTAAATAAGATATCGCAGATTAAGTTATTCGTTAAGTCAGTCTTTAAAATGTCAATATTATTATTGGTCGTGCAGTTAAGTGACTGTTAATTAATTTAAATATATAAAGCTTTAAAAATGATTTAAAAATTGGTTAATGTAACGTGGACACTGAACATGATTTTTAAAAATCTCGAAACGTTCCACTTTTTTATAATTCGATTAAGTCTAGATTTATACTATACATATCACATACTCAATACTTTATGGCTATTTATTTTATATTATGGCAAGTTAGTAATTAAACTGTTACCTTAATTTAAAATAAAAATGTATTTACTTAGAAACTTATGAATAAGATAAATAAATAAAATCTCTGTGAAAAAGAGTATTATTAAGTATGATTTGATTTCAACAAATCTTCATTCTTTACAGGACAGCAAACAAACTTTGACATCTCGATTTTCAGCATACAGAAGAGTAATTAAGCTGTAGACACTAGACAGAAAATAGAAGAAAAAACTATAACCCATGTATAAAACCGAGATATGAAACAAAATTATCACGAATAAATACGTTGTTAAGAGCAAATATATAATGGTATAAATAATATTTTATGTATTTTAGATTATAAAATAAAAGGCAGATACGAAAATCTAAAAAAGCATAATATGGCCCTAAAAACATTTGTTGTCAAAAATATTAAAAATGCATTTTACAAATTATTTTGTAATCAAAGGAAAAAAAATTGCTTTCAAAAAGTGTACGTTTGAAAATCTAGAGTTCAAAGGTGCACTAATGTATGCAATGTTGCTGATACTATGCATAATTTATACAATGCGTGTTTTCTGTACAGAATTTCTAATCGACTGAAATTTGTAATATTGTACATATTACTACATTACAAATTTCAGTAACAACATACAGATAACAAAAACGATTTTTTCACCACGAGCACCTTGATGCCCTTTTCAACAATATTTATTTTGTTGTAATTGTACATGCTAGCAGTGAAGTATATATGATATATTTTGCAAAATATATACTAAATAAATTACTAAAATTTATAATAAATTACAATAATTAATAATTAAATAGAAAATTTAGACACAAAATAATGTAATCTAACAACATACATTTTATTGACAATGTGCATTGAGCCTTAAAGAAAGACGGTACTACAACTACATTTTTACTTGAACATTGTTTAACATATTATTTGGTTATATATAAATTCTTATCTTATGAAAATATTTATTTTTTATCTAAATTAAACGTATGGTAGTAAAAGTGAAGTATTTATGGATAGAAAAGAAAAAAAACGAAAAAATTGTAAAAGTTATTAAGTACAGTATAGTCATAAGGCAACACTTGCTTACATTTCCTTGATTATCTAAATGTTAGGATTATGTTTGATTTGTCCTGGATATAAATAGTTAACATAATGTTTCAGTGAGTATTTGAGAATATATTGTAAGCAAATCTTGTTTACAATAATCAAAACAACTTTTCGTTTAATTTATTGGGAGTGTCGAACAGATGCGCTGACCTTCGTTTTGATGCACAACGCACAACAAAGCATCAAATTGACGGCTGCCCTATTTTCACAACAATCTTTGGGATTTATTAATTAACTATTTTTGTGAAATGCCTTTTCTGTGATAAACTACCAACTAGCAAATGTGAAACTTAATTGTGCACAGTGCCGCTTATGTGGAAATTGTAATGATAATGGAATCGGCGACTACGCAAACAACTTCTATTGGTGTTTGTTACATTACCACAGCAAAGACTTTCTTTTTAACTTTTAGGACAGCATTAGTAAACCTGGAAAAATAAATTGAAATTGACATCAAGATGAATGAGAGGGATATTCCAAGTGTCCCTATTACCACTTTAGCAGGAGTAGCTAGTTTGACTGACTGTGAGTATGTTATACTACTTAAATAGAATATCTATGCTAATCAATCGTTTCTTACTATTTTTTTACTTTTAAAATCATTTAAATAATGTAGAATCATGGTTTGTTTGTTTATATAGGTCAATAATATATTGCAAAGCAATTTACTTTGATATTCATATAAAAATATACATGACCAAATAAATTCATTTCTAAACTTAATTAAATGTGTTAATATCTCTAACAATACTCTTACAGTAATTTAAACTTTATAATTTCATCAATGGAATCAACTTTAAAGTATAATTATAATGTAAATTAATATTATTAATATTTATTCAATATATTTATGTAATAGGTAAAGATGACTTAACATTAATTATTAGATGGTTCTAAAATATATAAACTAAAAAATATTAACATATATCTCTTCATAATTAATGAAAATTATTATGATAATCATGCTTTTTTTTCTAAATATTATATTATGCTATTGGTGTCGGTCTAAACATAAAATAAAATTTCAGCATACAAAAATGCTAGTGAGGCATAAAAAGCATAATTACATAAATGTAATTCCTGTTTCTATTCTAGTAAGTAACTTGCAAATAGTCTTTTTCTGATCTATTATTTATAATAATTAAAAATAAAACAACCCGCATATAATTATTATTGTTAGATACTTGGGATAATTTTATTTTAAGTTAAAATATATAGCTTAGTTATATTAATTGTAAAATATTTTTCAAATTTGAACATTAATATTGAATAACTTTCATCAGCAAGAAAACTTATGGTAATTTTATATTACTTAGGATTAGTATCTGTTAGACATTACGAATCCTAATAGTGTTTTGTGAATGGGATCATATTTACAACTATAAATATAGTATTTGATTTCTTTTTTTTTAAATTAATTTAATGGTAACGATTTAACTTGGTGGTAAGGTTTTACAAACCTGCCTGGGCACTCAAGGTTTGAATTTCTACCGCTAAAAAGCTTTACTTAGTATTGTTATGTTCTGGTTTAAAGATTTAGTGAGCCAAATGTAAGCAAAAGACATCACATCACAGATCCCAAGGTTGGTCGCACATTGACAATGTATGGAATATTCAATACAGCGTCAATTCTTACAGTGTCAATGTCTATAGGTGGTGGTGACCACTAACCATCAGTTGACATATTTGCCAGTATGCCAATCTTTATCATTTTGTTGCACAGAAACTTGTGCAAGATATTATAATATTTTTTAAAGCTCGATTTTTTATCACAAAATGATTTTGTAAATGACTTGTTCAAGTTGGCTTAGTATTCATCGCTTCTCTACTGAAATATAGAATTAATTAATAATATATTCCTTAACTTAGAACAAATATAAATTAGGCTATAAAAATTATATATAATATACAGGTGTTAAAAGCGTGATAAAAAAAAAAATTAAGTCATATTTTCGATTTTCAATTATAACATATTGTAAAATATAGAGAACAGAATTAGGTGCAGTGAAACTTCTCTATACAACTGATAAATTAAGAAATAATTGGTATGAAAATTGCAATTAATTAGAGAAATAATATAATAAATAATCTACTTATGTTTATATTATAACTTTGGTTATGTAATTTGTGTATCAAAAAAAGGGCAACTGAACGGAACTGAAGAATAAGATGTTTTCTTACATAATAGATATATTAAAAATAAAATATATGAACTTATCGTTATTTAAGGTTTTAGAAACATATTTAACGTAGTTCTTTCTGTAGAGAGATTGAATGTCAATTGTCACAAATTCTGCTGCTATATCTTATCCAACAACAACAGTGCCTCTATACATATAGTTTATAAAAAAACTGAATTAAAAATTGGCTATAACAGTAAAAAGTTGACCATGAAGATGTAGAGAAGTATCCCTGTATATTAAAAACAAAAACAAAAGCCTTAAAATGAAAAAGAAAAAGTATCACAAGACTTTAAACTTATATTTATTTAGTAAAAGCGAATTATAATCATAGTCAAGCGATTAATGTTGTGTATTTTAATTAATTAATGAGTAATAATAATTATTATTACAATATAGTTGTAACGAGATGGCTAAATATATTCTATGATATATTATTTTATTTTGGGAAATATTTGTTGTGTCATTGCAGTGTTACCAGTGCTTCCATTACCAACACCCTTACCATCAACACTTAACAACAAGTCTCAGTTGTTCCATCCTCGTGTTGCTGAAGAAGCAGCCATATTGCTCGCAACTCGTGATGACAACCTTGTTTCTTTGCTATTGCAATCACTAATGCAAACATCAGTGCAACATATGTAAGGATATGATCATATTTAAGACAAAATACCTAAAATAATTCTATTTCACTTATATATAAACCTTATTTGAAATAAAAACAAAGTAGTTGTTTTTAGAGTACAATGTTTATTGCACCAAACATAATTTTATGTGAAAACTTTTCAGAGACTTAAAGGATGAAAGCATACCAAATGCAGTCAGTCCAGCTCCCCAACAAACTACGCCTGAATTATTAAAGGCTATATTACATGTAAACCCCAATGTATTTGATCAACAACAAAGAAACCATTGGGGTAATAATCACCTTCACACATCCAAGTTTAATGGGATGTCACCATCTTCTACATATAATTACGCATCACACAATACAGTCCATTCAAGTCCCTCATCACATGGAACATCCATACATTCAGCTTCCATTCCTAATCAACAACTCATAGCTCCTCCCTGCCAGTCTTCACCTCACGTGAATATTGGTTCACCGCCTTCTCAAGCTCGGCCAGGAAGCCAAGTTAATATTACTGCCCAAAATAATGTTTCTCCACCTTGGAATACTTCAAACCAGTCCAATATATATACAAGTCCACTTTCGAATGCTTCAAATCCTCAAAATGGTGGATATTATAACAGTTTAGTCCAAGATAGTAGGAGTTTTGGTACTAATATAAGTGAGGACAAAGATCCACTTTCTATATCACCCAGTAATATGACTGATCAACAAAAGCAACTAATGCAGTCTCAAGATAAGACATATGAGCAAGGTATGTGTTTTTTGACAAAATTATTTAATTTTCAAATTAAATATATCTTTTGATATTTTAATTACATGTATTTTTAGATGGCAATGTAGTAACAGGCCAATCTCCGGCCCAAGCTAGTGTGGCACCATCTCCTTTGCGTCACGAACCGCAAGTGCCTCAGCCATCTATGGGTGCTCCATATGCACCGCCACCTATGATACAAAATACCACACAGGAAAAACAAGATCCCAACAGAAGTACAACCTTTATGAATAGCAGATATCCTGTTGTAAAATTAGGGCGTCTTTCTGTAAGTACGAAACTTGATTTGCAATTTTCAAATTTAATTTGATATGTAATCTTTATTTACACATTAATTGTTAGAATAGAACAATAGCATATTTTAAACATGATTTTAATAAATTTTTAATATTAAATCATTTTACTTTAAAGTATATAAATAATAAAAAAGTTTATTGAAGTTGAGTTACTAGTTCTATATGTATGACTATTATTATGTCTATTACTTATTAATTATTTTGCATTATTTGATAGATAAATTAAAAAATAATAATAAAATGTGAAAGTTGCATTGAAATATTAATTATATTAAAATTGTATACAATAGATGTGCATCAATAAGCAAAAAGAGTTTTAAATTTATATTTAAATTTCATTTAGCGTATCACGGAACTACCTTTATGAACCTTTTCTTATATGCAATTGTCTAATGTTGTCTGATGGTGTTGCTAGTGTAAAAAAATGCGAAGTTTTTGCGCATATGAATTTAAAAGAATTACGGTGAACAAATTATTGCTAATGTGTAAGTTTCTTCCGATAGAGCTTACTCTTTAGAATCAACTAATTATTACCATGTTATTTTTAAATACATTAAATAATAGGAGGGTATCTTAAAGAAACATGAAATGCCGACCGAGGAAAGAATGAGAAAAAACAGCACAGCAGAGTCAGATTCTGACGACAATCAACCGCTAAAAGCAAAATCGAGTAATTCAACACCAGCTGTAGATAAAGATAAGGAGGCAATAGACATAGCTAGAGAAAAGAATTGGGAAGCAGTGAAGAGGAAACATGAGGAAGCTAGCAAAAAAGAAGAAGCTGAAGCGGCAATTGGTGAGTTTAAAAGACTATTTCTTATTAAATAAATATATAGGTATAGGTGAGTTGTTGTTTGTAAGCAAACCAACAAATATATGCAAATAACGATTGTTGCAATACATAGTAAGTTTTTCTAATCCATGTGAATAAATACGAACAGCGATTTAATGTAATCTAACCCAGAAAGAAGGCCAGTTTTCATTATAATTATCTTTCAATTTGAAATAGCTACGAGAACGAAGCTGGCAAACGCATTTTAGTAATATTGGAGAATTGTCTCGAATATTTTTTTATCGCAGGATATTTTTTATTTAAACAGGTACCTGTTTAGATTAAAAATGAGCTCAGTTTTCAAATGTGATTCTATGAATTGACACATCGTGGTGGATACGTCGTTTTAGACATATATTAGATGAAGTCTTCAAAAATTTTAGGCCCATTATAATGACGACAAAGAACAATGATGAAACTAGAAATGTAATTATTCACGCACAGAAACTCAATAGTGTAGCATACTTTCTAAGTAGAGTGTGTGCATTCATTTTAGTAATGCACATGTTCCTGGGCGCTGAAAAGGTGTGTAGTAGGTGCGTGCATATAACTAATAAACAGGAAAATACACTATACCTCGTACTTGTCCACGTCGAAAATAAATACATTATTATTGATGGGTATTGTACGGTGTCACGATCCCTAAAAATACTCGAGACTCAGGAGCTAATGCATTTACAGTTTCATAATATCGTAACAGATGCAGTCGTATTGGGTCCCATCATTTAATTAAATTTTAAATCTAAGGACTCGATACAAGATAATACAAATAATAAAAAGTTTGTAGATGTAAGACAAACTTTTTCACCAAGTTTCACCTTCATAGTGTAATATAATTTCTGAAAATTCTACTGGTTCTTTTTAATAGATTCTACATTAACAGGTCGTTTCTGTATTACGAATACTTTAAACTTGCAGTGATTGTAGTTCAAATTTAATTTATAGTTACGTTACTATCTTCCTGCTAAAATTAACCAAAACATTTTTTTTTAGTTCGACCAAAGTTACGAAAAGTCGAAAGACGGTTGGTTCCAGTACTGGAAATGTTGTCCGTCGACGAACTTATGGAAACAAATACGTATCAACGTTTCAACAAATTAATTGAATCAGTTTTTGAGACTATTGACGATGATATTATAGTAACTGATGAAATGGGTAAGTTTATATAAATTAGCTATGATAGCCCGTCTTGGTAATCTACCGATAAACTTAGTATTGCTGGTAACCAGTTTGAAGACTGGGTGAGCCAGCGTAATAACACAGGGGGCATAATATCGTAATTCCCGAGGACGCATTGTCGATGTAAGAGATGGTTAATATTTCTTACAGAACCAATATCTTATATTAGATATAGGGACCTATTTTCCATTCTGCCTCACTATATGAAATTAAAAATTACATCAAATTACAAATTACATATGTTATTGTTACTATTTTTCAATTGACTTTGACTCTTTTACTTTGATTATAGAGGGTACAGATATTCCTGAAGATATGCTGCTGCCTCGGTATCAACTCCAGGAGCTATGTGCTGAAGCGGCGAAGCTAAAAAATCTCGGTGCTATGGAAGCCATTCCAGCGGATAGATTAGTTCGGCTGCTGAGTATATTGGAAAAGAACATAAGAGCTGCAGAAAAAATGTCTCTTATAGGGGATCCCGTAAGTGTCACTTGATTTGACATTTGATGAATGATTTGAAATAATCCTATAGATATAATATATTTTTCTAAATCTTTTTTGCAGGAGGATAGTGAAGAGATGCGTCAAATATGGATCGAGTCTGCATTAGACAGAGTTATGTGTGCATCTGATTCGAGTCTCACGGCCTTGTACATAATGACTTCTCCCAGTATGCCTAAGCGCATATTCCTAGAAGATGTAATAGATAGAATCATTATGTTTATAAAGTTTCAACTGAATAACACGATTTACTGTGTATACGACCCGGTTTACAGTATTCAAAGTACTTCAAAAAAGAAAGGTAATATATAGCGTTTTTCATATAAACGTTCGAAATAATTTTATTAGAAAATTAAAATTTGCTTAAATATATGTAATATTGTATATCAGCAATTAACTATTTTACAAATCAAAAATTGTTATTATTAAAATTAGTTTCGGATTAGACATTTACAGAATGATAAATGACTGGTCTTAAGGAACTTCTTTAAAAAAAATATACTCATACTAACTTTATTATAATATACTCCTGCTCCATTCCATCTGCGGTCAAACAAATTAAAGAAATATTCTAAACGCAGAAACATTTCAATTAATTAAAAAAATATGTAGCACTTTCATAATTTATGAATATTTAAATGATATAATACAAAGAGGCGCTTTGAAAACTAATATTAAGTTAAAAATGTAGAAAGTTAAATTTAAACATGCAGATCATGCAAGAGAGAGTTGTAAATTCAGTGCAAAGCCATTTGTATTCTAATTCTGTCTCACTCGGACACGTTAGTTTACTTGTTAGTCTCAATAATTTTTCTTTAATTATTTAAGTTTGAATAGTTTCGTAAATTTTTATATAAAATAGGTAGGTGATCGAGCAAACGGAGCAACTGATGTTCACCATCGCCCATAGACATTTGCGTCGTAAGAAATATGTCCCTTGTGTCTATGATTACACCGGACCACAACGATACTGAGCATTGTTTTTTAGCGATAGACTATGTGATGAGTATATGGTACCGACAGAGACGGACTGCACGAAGCACGAAATTATGCCATCAATCTTCATAAGCTTATATCCATTACCTTAGTTTGCTGAATACTAAATGGACCACTGTGGCATAGAGACGTCGTCGTCGTTAGAAGTATAAATTATTGCTCACACTGACAATACGTGTCAACACTAGAGTCTAATATGGTATCTCTCTCGTAACTAAAATAGCATCGGTGTCAGTGGTACAGAGCTTATGGGTCGGTAAGCACGCACAGAGCACCGGCATCGTAAGATATCGTAGTAAGCATAAGGCAATGCGCAGTGGACGGGCGCAAGCGGCGCGGCGGCGGCGCGGGCGGCGCCAGCAAGCGCGGCGGGAACTCCACGCGCGCCGTGCGCGAGCTGTACACGCACGCGCACGAGTGCGTCACGCTGCTCGCCGAGCTGTTCGCCGCGCACCACCTCACCGACACCACGGTGCTGCACGCCTCCACCGTCGGCGTGTCGCCCTTCTTCGTCGAGAACATCAGCGAGCTGCAGCTGTCCGCGCTGAAGCTCGTCACGACGGTGAGAAAGACTCTGTTGTATTTGACTGACATATTTAACTGGAGTATTAAATTTTTCACATTTTTAACAGATATTTACCAAATACGAGCAACACAGGCGGCTGTTGCTTGAGGATATTTTGGCATCGATAGCTCGAATACCGAGTTCGAAACACAATCTCCGCTCGTTTCAATTGAGTTCTAATCAACATATCCAAATGTTGACCGCACTCGTCCTGCAACTGGTACAAAGTGTCGTCACTTTGCCCGAAACGCTCTGCAAATCGAATGACAAAGAAAAAGATAAAGAACACTCCGAATCTGATAATAAGAAGGTACGATTTTGTGAATATATTATGAAAAAAATTGAAATAATGTCTTACCGGCCTTCATATTTATAGGTTCATTTTATTCTTATTTTATATTTTCAGCATGTAGATAAAGATCTTATGATTATATCGAAATATGAAGCTGCCATTAGTGTGGGTGGTACGTTTCTCACATCATTCCTGAATAAATGTCGGAGTAGATCGGAAGAAGTCGACTTCCGACCCTTGTTCGAAAACTTTGTTCATGATCTTTTGACAACAGTCAACAAACCGGAATGGCCGGCCACTGAGCTGTTGTTAAGTTTACTCGGAACAATGCTTGTAAGTTAATGTTATTTATTGAATCATATTATAAACTAGATTCTACCCGGGGCATCGCTCGCGTGGGAGGCAAGAGTTACATTTCATCGGTTTTTACCCTTACCATTTACCCTTTGTCGGTTTTTTCGGTCGAGTAATTAAGACGTGAGAACATACAAAAGATAAAGTTACCTATATTAATAATATTAAACTTGATAATTATTATAAATCAATTTATTAAATGCACTTTACAAATATTTCGTAATAAAAAAATGACTATAATATTATTAAGAAACAGCTCCAACACTGTGAGTATCTAATGGCAAATGTGTATTATGTTCAGGTAAAATACATGTCAGACAAATCGATGGAGATGCCGGTGCGCGTGGCGTCGCTGGAGTACCTGGGGCTGGTGGCGTCGCGCCTGCGCAGAGACAGCGTCACGTCCCGCGCCAAGCTCGCCACCATGGACGCCGTCGTGCGGGACATCCGCGCCGAGGAGGAGAAGGATGGCTGCCAGCAACAGGTGAGCGCATAGCAGGAAACACCACAAACATTTATTTCGCTCCTTACTCTATATATTTCAGAGTAGAGTAAGATATTTTAATATTATGAAGTACAGTAATTTAGTTACATCATATTTGCAGCAGTAAATTTTATTGTATCTTTCAGTCTCTTACATCGGGATTAGATGAAGATGAGGAGAGGACAGAATTCCTACAAAGGGTATTGCTTGATTACTTGGCCATCAATGGGCAAAAAGATCAAGCTTGGAATTGCGCGAGGCATTTTTATATAACACAATGGTACAGAGACATGGTGGTTCAGCCGAAAAATTCATCACCAACTAAAAGACCGAAACACAAATCGAAGAAAAAACACAAAGAGGAGAGCAGTGAAGAAGAATCCGATCCGGACGATGATAGTGACGGTGGCATTAAAGAGTCGAAAAAACACGTCTCGAGTGCTATTATGTCGGCAGAAAAATTCAAGACCATCGAACGACGGAAGAATTTCTTTCTTGAGAAAATCAGACCATTCCGATATCAGGGTGGAACTCAAGTTCAAGTGATGCAATCGTATATAGACTATAGTGGAGCAGAGTTGATCTCTCAATACTTAGCGTCAAAGAGGTCGTTTTCCCAGAGCTTTGACAGGTACCTTAGGAAAATTCTAGTTATTTTGTGTGAGAATACTATTGCTATACGTACAAAAGCTATGAAATGTTTGACGATGATCGTCGAGGCCGATCCCGCGGTGCTGGCGAGGCCGGATATGAAGATAGGCGTGAACCGATCGTTCCTCGATCAATCCACGGCCGTACGGGAAGCAGCTGTCGATCTCGTTGGCAAGTTCGTGCTCAGCCGGCCGGATCTGATCGACAAGTATTACGAAATGCTCTCGAATAGAATTTTAGTAAGTAATTTTATTTGTTTTCCGTAGTTTATTTTACACGGTAATGCCGATTTAGAATACCCAATAATTTGTAATACTTTTCTTTATATTACTTAACTTATACTATAAAAGGTAAACGGTATATTGTATTTAGCGTAATTATTTTAATGTTATCTTTTTATTTTTAGGACACGGGTGTCTCTGTACGTAAACGAGTGATAAAAATCCTAAAAGACATTTGTATAGAATGTCCCGAGTTTCCGAAAATTCCCGAAATTTGTGTGAAAATGATCAGGAGGGTAAACGATGAAGAGGGAATAAGAAAGCTGGTGATGGAAGTGTTTCAAAACATGTGGTTCAGCCCCTGTCCCAACTCAGCGCGCCACGGAGCGCTCGACATCACGGCGGCCACGGCCGACCCGCTCACGCGGAAGGTGCTCAACATCACCGACGTCGTCGTGTCCTCTCGGGACATGGGCCTCGAATGGTTCCAGCAACTACTGATGAGTGTAAGTTATTCAAATAAAGATAAAACCTTCCGCTACGTTATACATTTTTAAACATATGTTTTTGTTATTCTAGTTGTTCAAACCCAAAGAAGATAAAGATGACTCAACGAAAATTATTTACCAACCACCCAAATCTCTATTGGTTGCCTGCCAACAGATTGTTGACTGCCTTATTGAACACTTACTACAGTTGGAAGAAACCAATACAGATGGTAAAAATAGCAATAAATATTGATTTAACAACCAGCATTGTCAGATAAAGATTTTAATAAATATTATTTCTAGGTATGGGTTCGTCACAGCGAATTTTGGCTTGTCTCTCGACGCTGCATTTATTTGCAAAAATAAGACCACAATTATTAGTTAACCATGCATTAACTCTACAGCCTTACCTCAGTCTAAAATGTCAGGTAATAAAAAAACAAAATTTTCAAAAATACCATAAGTTTTGTGTTCAAAGATACCACATATTATCTAATAGAAATTAAAATTTTCTTGTTGCTGTAATACAAAATAAAAGAATTATATGAAATATATTTACCGTTGCAGAGATTTTTAATAATTTGATGCTTAATAAAGATTAAAATAAATACATAATCTGAATTATTTTAGAACCAATATGAGCAGCAAATAATGTCGACGGTGGCGTCGACCCTGGAGCTGGTTGTGCCGCTCATGGAGCATCCGAGTGAAGTGTTCCTTGCGCAGCTGGAGGAGGACGCGGTGAAGCTAATCCTGCAGCACGGACAGCTCGTCATTGCGTCCTGCATCGCCTGTCTAGCGGCCATTGTTAATAATCTCACGCACAATTATAAGCTCATTAGGGACGTCTTCAACAAGTATCATGGTAAGTGACAAGACGTCAAAAATTGAAAAAAAATTAATACCTCTATTTATTTTCATCAGAATTAAATTGTATTGGTTATTGACGCGTCATGATTTTTTTAACTGATTAACTTATGTATTTCTCCAGGAGTGCTGCTACAGTGGAAACACAGTTGGCAACGCAACCCGGACATGACTCGAACGCTGCACACGAGGCCGCACTTTCGTCGAGCTCTCTTTATCGTAGGGCTGCTGTTAAGATACTTCGACTTCACCGACAGTAAAGTTATAGAAGGCTTAACGGTAAGAACATTAGAAATAAACAAAAATAAAGACTGGCACAAAAATATGAGAACATTGTGTTAATATCTATTAATGTTAATTAATTAATACATGTTTTACAAGTTACAAATATCTTTACCATTACAGAGTGACATTAAGGAGCAAGTATTTGCGACACTTATGTATTTCGTGGGCTTAGAAGATGAAGACTTTGTATCGCATACACTTAAAGCACTCGGTTCCGTGTGCGTGCGGCACTACGAGTTCATGTTGCGACCAGAGTTGAAAGAGTTCTACCATCAACTTTTGACGTCTGAACTAGCGCCAATAGAAATGAAAGCTGATGTTCTAAGAAATATTGAAATGTACTTACAAGAAGAGGAACAGAGAATGATTAGACAAGATAAGGAATGTATGTATAGAAATAAAATTTTTTTTGAAATAAGAAATAATATAAAAAATATAAGATTATTTTAATAATTGTTCATAAATTTCATGGAGATTCATAAAAGTTTATAATTTCAGGGTCGAAGCGATCGAAGCACGAAAATTTAAAAGAGATGGGAGACGTATCGTCTGGCATGGCGTCCACAGTCATCCAGCTGTACCTCAAGGAGATCCTTGGCTCCTTCCTGCATGCGAGCACCGTGGTGCGCTCCAGCGCCATGAAAGTAGTGCAGCTGGTTCTGGCGCAAGGACTTGTACATCCCGTGCAGGTCGGTGCTAACTTCGATTTTTATATGTGGTTCATTTTTATAAGTACTTATAAATTGATTTCATTATGCAAAAAAGAGCTGTCTTACTATATTTTTGTGGTTTTTCAGATCGTTCCATATTTAATTTGTATGAGCACAGATACAGAGGTAACGGTTTCACATACTGCCGACAAAAATCTACAGGAAATCGATAAGAAATATCCCGGTTTCATACATATGAAGGCACAATTAGGCATAAAATTGTCATACCAGTTACAGAAAATTTTACAAAATAGCAAAAAAGGAGTAATTAGAGGGTTTAGGTAAGGTTTATTCAATAAATAATCTAAAAATCATCAATCAACATGATGTGTATTTGTTGTACATTGACCATGATATAATTATATTTCAGGAAAAAAGATCAAGACGATTTACCAACAGCTCTCAATGGTTTTTTATATTCGCTGCTGCGTAATACGCGGCCGCAACGGCGAGCCCTAATATTGTCATTATTGAAGCAATTCGATGATGTATCTGTAAGTGCTCAATATATGTTATTGAGATGATACTTTTGTTTCAATTGTTATATAATATATGTTCTCTTTGAATTTACAGACTGCTCCATTGGATCAAATGTTGTACCTGGCTGATAATTTAAGCTACTTTCCATATCAAGTTCAAGATGAACCACTTTTTATAATACACCACATTGATATTATTATTTCTACCTCGGGATCAAATTTACTACAGCTTTTTCGTGAGGTAAGTTTATCGAGATTGAAAATGCATCAGATTTAATTTTTAGCAACTTATACGCTACTTACCTACTTTCCTGTACCTTGTACAACTTCTTTATCTTGGCGAAACAGCAATACATTGTATTGTTATATTCCGATTTAAAGTGACCCACTCTTTAGGCCAGAGTAATTACAAGAACAAGAGACCTTAAGACATAAAGCTACAAGCTCTTACAGAGCTAATGTGAGGTGGAATTGAAATGAAAAATATAATGTAATATGAAGTTATTATTTAGGGATTTCCTGTACAATTTAATTTTTGAATCTGTTTTATTTCTAAGGAAGTAGTATTTATTGTAAAGCCCATTATTGTATTTCATGCGGTACGAACGCTGAGCGGAATACTTTCAGTTACGAAAATTATAAACGTTGATCTCGCCGACAGGGCCTCGATAAGACAGGCAGCGAGGAGAAGGAGTCGATGGAGGAAGAAGAGGATGAGGAAGAGGAGGCGGAGGCGCTGGTGGCGCGACTGCCGCTCACGACGCGCCCGCTGCGCGACGCCATGCGACAGGCGCGCGGCTGTCTCCTGCTGCTCGTGCTCAAGCAGCACCTCAAGCAGCTCTACGGGTTCACGGACGCGTTAGTCATTTTCTATACGCAGCACTCTATTCTAACTAGAAAATTAATATGATTTACTTATGTTAATTTCGACAGTCCCTTTAGGAAAACGCGGTAGTAGAATCTTAAATATATTTGTTATATTGCACATTATAAGTTGCCTCTATAATACGCGTGAATAACAATGAATCGATTTTACTATTACATTATTAGATAATATTTACATGGTATACATTTTTCCTACTTCTTATTTCATTACAAAATTGTCATCTTTACAAACAGGAAAATCAACCAGTATTCTCCGTCGGAAAGTGTAAAAGTTTACGAGAAGGCTGTGTCCCGGCGGCTTGCGCCTCAGTTCGAGCCGAAGGCCACAATTGCACAGTTGCAAGACACGAACGACGAACAGGAACTCGACGAACGAGGTCGAAGAAGGCTCGTCGACGACTATCTCGAGGTAAATAAATTATTTCAAAATTTGACGCTCTTAAATACTATACAGAATGCCACTTCACATATATTTTTATCCATTACCGATAGATTCGTAAAATATATCTCTTTAATTTTTAGTTCAAGCAGCTAATGCTGAAGTTCGACCCCGAGGAGGAGGAGGACGAGGACGCGGCGGGCGGCGCCGCGCCCGCGCCCGCGAGCGGCGGCGGCGGCGGGGGCGCGGCGGGGGCCGCGGGCGGCGGCGCGGGCGCGACTTAGCCGCAGTAGGCGCCGCGCGCTCCCGCGATGGACGATATTGTGTCAGTGTGACGTGCTGTGACGCTCCGGGACGCGCCGAGCCCCACGATCGCTTCGCTACACACGTACGCGCCCGATTCCTCCGCTCGGCTCTTTTCGATTCGAAGACGGTCGATTTTATTATCTACGTTGGTTTAATTTATTACGCGGCCGCGCCGCGGGCGGCGGCGGGGCGTGCGCGCTCGCCCGCGGCGGCCGTCGCTCTTGAATTCTTTATATAAGTTATATTTGAGAAACTCGATTTTGTTTTATATTAAAAAGTCTTGTGTGTAGATAATTTTTATGAAGAATATAAAGTATATGTACCAACACTGACTTGATCTTTCAAAAGTATTTTTTTTTTAACATTTATCTCAAATTTTCGAGCGCACGGTACAGATGAAGCGAGCTAAGTGAATAGGTCAATTTTCTTGTTGTGTAAAGTCTGTCACGATTGCGAAAAGTAAAATGCATAATTTTTATACGTATCGACGTCTATGTAATATAGTATAAAAGGTATATGTTGATTCGAAGGGTACTGCAATAAACTGCATTTCAAATAATAATATTAAGAATGATAGATTTTATATTTTATTTTATATTTACATCCTGTTTTAATATTCGCTGTCGATCTTCGGGGTAAGAAAATAAACCTCAAAAATCATATAAATATATAGGTGTCTATTTTTAAAATCCATATCTTAAGTAAGTATTTATTTCAGTGTTACTAGATGTAACTTTATATTATCATTTGTTTATTAGGAGATACTGTATACTAACATAATATTTGGTAATGGACCATAAAATGATCGTGAAAATAGTAAAGTAATGAAAATATCTTTTATTATATATATATAGTACAAAATAATTATGCTCACATTATGTGACTATTAACACATAAACGCTATAAAAGAGGCGGATATGCTAACATAACTTTTGGACAAATTTAATTCCTTATGGAACATCAGAAAACATAAATATCAAAATGTTTTTTTAAACAATAATTTACATTTCTATAAAGATAATTTAGCTTGCCTTTCTTCCGATATAGCAAATTTATTACAAAGAAAGAATATAAGAGTTTCAGATGTCGGCTTAACCTTTCCCTCTGCAATAAGTCTCTTCAAGTTACGGATACGCTGTTTGTGCGGATACTCCCTGGACCGAGATTTTTCATTCTGTAAATATAAATCAAAAATAAGAAAAATAATGTGTCTTAACTGTAACGCAACTTGTATTGTCATTTTAAGTAAGGAATCTACAAATACAAAGAAATAAACTTATAATGGTAATGTATAAAACATAATAAATAAATAAAAATATATGGGAAAAACTAGTAAATTAATGTTAACATCTTATTGGTTGTCAGCTCTGGATGGTATGGTGTATTTATCCATCATAAATAGAATCGGCTGAAAGCCATCATTCACATTTCAATTAAAATTAAACCGGAAGGTATTAAGCGTCTATTAAAAATACAGATAATAAATTGTTTATGTTAACAATATGCGTTTAACAATCACATTTGAGTATTTTTAAATCAATCAACAGACTTATCAACAGACAACAGATTATATATAATACTTATCTATGAGTAAACACAAGAAAGTCGGAATTTTTAAATGCTTACATACTACCCAAGTTCCCTCTTCATCTGTATAAAAATTACACCAGTTAAATGTAAAAAAATAATTTGTAAATTCTGTAAAAATCCGCATTCACTAAATGTACAGAGAAAACAATGAGCCTTTCTTTTTTTAAGAAAGTTAAAGATGGTTGATGGTTAAAAATAAAGAGTACAGGCCTTATCATAGATTAATATTGTAGGGATTTCAGACCGACAAAGATATATAGGTACCTGTTCCTGGACTTGGCTATCAGTGAGTGGTACATCAGGAACTGTGTTGTCCCACATGACAGGGTGCCACGAGCGGCGCACCGCCTTCTCCGGCGCCAGGGCAGGTCGCGGAGGCTGGAGGGCTAGCGATCGGACATCTACATATTCATCTTCTTCGAATTCTTCAGTCTCTCTATTCATTATTGACTAGAAATAAAAAGAAACACTTCTATAATTATATTTTAACGCAAATCTATGCATCGCCATTATCTGAAAAAGCCGAACACATTTGCTAACAAGACATTCAATAGTAAACGACAATAATCGGCAAAATTATCTTGGCAACATGATGTTGAAATGGTACTGTAGCTTGCCTAACTAAATGATTAATCTTGCAATATCTCAATTCGCCTTTTTTTCAATTATTCCGTTCCGTTTCCGAAAGTTAGCTATTCTTTATATTGCTTTACACTAAGTCTTTATTTATAAGAAAAAGTATATATTGGAAATTTTTTGAATTCAATATTTTTTAATGACCTAAGACAACATTATAATATTTCAATTGTAACAGGTAGTTTCGTTAATTAAAAATGATAGTAGTGTTCGACGAATAAGAGTTTTTAAAATAATCTATTAAATTCAGGTCCGATCCAATTTAATTTTCTACAAATTTACTTATGACTTATAAAAAGTTGCTGAAACTACAAAAAAATAATACTTATTTAAATAAAATTACATAAATTCTTAGACGTGATTATCGATACTATATTCTAGATAAATTGTATTAATACTAGAATGGCTGCGAAAATCTTTAACTTATGTACAGCATAACAGATTTTCATCAAACTTACATTATGTCAAAAACTATCCTGATTAAATCAGTTTTCAAATACAATATCATGTGAAATGGGTTTATTTGTTTTCGATAAAAAAACTAGAATTTATAAAACCCAATTGTAAGCGTCGCGTAGCGCTAAAATTAATGCGTTGTACGAAAACTAACGTAACGTTACGCTATTTATGATATTTTCTCTGTCGTATTTTGAGAACTACGAAAATTACTAAAAACATGTAAAATTATTTGTTAAATTTATCATGCTTTAGTTTGACTTCATTTTCCTCTGTTAAAAAAAGTGGTTGGCGCGGGATGTTAGAATTAGTGTTTATTAAAAGAATTTATACCCAATTAAAATGAATCCACAAATAAATAGTAAACTAAATAAAAATCTAGCGTTTAGTTAAATAATAGCCTGTAAATGTCCCACTGCTGGGCCCATCCTTGCGAGGCATCGCCAACAAGATTGCTCGCAGGGAAAGGGTCTCGTCCAAACTCACGGACCAGGATTTGCCTGTCTGCGTTCCACATGGCCGATCTTCTCGATCAGCCCGCTCGATCCCCGGATCAGCAAGAAGGCTATTTAGGGTAGACCCTAAATAGCCTTCTTGCTTACTGTCAAAGATTATAAATACTCGAAATATTTAAAGACAATGAGATTTAGTGATAGATTTCACTAAAATGATAGGTATATTCCTAAAAGAAAGAATCACCACGTTTTAAATCCCGTCCGTCACGCGTCCGCACTATTTAGTGCTGCTTATACTATTTCTCTTATACTTTCTCAATATAGACGCTCAATATGCACCCGCGGGATGTTAACAGATCCTGGCCTATAGATCTACATTTCGATGTCTTTTATTTTAATGTCTGCAGGCTTGAGTGGCAAGGAGAACCACGACACAAAAACGGTGTAAACTTCACCGTTATACATTGCTCGTCATTGGCCACTTAGCATAGACGCCGCTATGAAGCAGATTCTAGGTTTCGGGTGCGGCCTTTGGATGCTAGTCAAATAACGACGAGTGGCTAGGCAAACTTTATTATTGTTGCCGTTCTAATAGCGGATTTGACAACAGTGGCATTTCACTGTTATTTAATTTGAGCGGGAAATGTAACGTGATTGCCACCAAAACATAAACATCGTTTTTTCTTGTATGTAGAGCAGAAATGGATACTACAAAAATTATAATACGCTCGTCAAATATTTCTTTAAGTAATGTCTAGGCGAATAGTATTAATATTGTAGGTGTTAGTGGATTTTGGTTTGAAATTAAGTAAATAATCGTTATTGCCCCCGAGCCAACAATATAGATTTTGTCGTATTATCAGCTTAGTGCCATAATTCCTGCTGAGTGCACACGTATTTCACTCATTAGGTACTACTATAAAATAAAAACAAAAACGCCTTTTATATTACGCTGAAATATTTTGTAACGGAGTTATATTTTCCCTTTCTTTTTTACCATCTTTAAAACGTTGACTTTTATTAAATATTTACAGTATGTAATTAGTATTTTGCACTGTGCACTACGATTAATTTTTAAATTGCTAGAACTTTAATATAAAAAAAAATAAAATTTAATATAATTTAACGAATTGAAAGTCCTAATATCATTCATCCATTGTTATTTATCCTGTCAAATACTATATAGTTGATATAAAAGGAAAAAGGACTAAGCCGCTTTTTCAAGAAACATAAAACTAAAAATAACAAAATAAAGACGGTTTCTAAAGAAAGAAAAACAAATATACCGTAATGAAAAACTACAAAAAAAAATTATATTGCATTATGCATTAAACAACCAAGCAAAATTCGTTCAAAAAGAAAAAATCATATATACAATCGAATCATAAGTGAATCTAAACAATACAGTACTCGGTACTACAATGGGTACAGTCCATATAGAATATTAAAAAAAAAACTACAACGCTTTATAAATGAAATAAAAAATGTATACCAATAAAACAAAATTCCTATTAAACGACAAATAAAAAAAAAGTGCAAGAAGAATAGAGAATTTTAAGACCTATTATAGAAAATAGAATGAACTGCACTACATTACATTGACCGTAAAACTCTTTCTGAAAGTCACATTTATAATAATTAAACGATAAATCCACAAATCAACAACCAAATCAGCTAAATGTAACTATTCAAAATAGTAATCCTACTCGAATATAATCATAAATAAATTTTTGGTTAGTCTATCAAAATTCGAAATGATTTACGGTCTTTAATTACTAATTACACTATATGCTAACTATTATTACAGAGTCCTTCGACATAGACCATACTACATACTACTCATACATACTAATCAAAAGCAATGACAATTTTACTAATAGTTTTACATAAAAAGTTCAACTACTTTTACTTAATGCTATATTCCTAAGAAAACCTAAAAATTGAATTAAAAAAAAAAGAAATAATAATTAGTTTATGATGAATGACGATACTAATATATGTGTATAAGATCTATCTATATATATGGGTATAAGATCTGTGATGTCTGAACTAAATATTTTTCAATATTCTGGCGGCCACCATCCACTCATCACATACTCTACTGTGAAAAAGCAATACTCAGTACTGTGGTGTTCCAGTTTGAAGGGTTATTGAGCCAGCAAAGGTACAATTACAGGAAATATAACATATATGTACCATTACTGGCATCAAATAAACAATAACATCTTTGTTCCTAAGATTTTTGGCGCAAAGAATGTAAAAGTTGGTTAATATTTCTTAAAATTTTAACGTCTATATATCTATCTGTCTATAGTGGTGATGAAAAACTATCATGTAGCACCTTTCTAAATCTAACTACATTCATTTAAAAAAAAATGTTAAGACATTCCTTAAATATATAAATAAAAACTTTCAAATTTAACATTCAGTAAGAAGGTCAACAGATTCAATCCAGGCTTTAATGAATACAGTATATCTACCGGTACCGAAATAAACTTTGCAATCTGTTCACATGAAACGACGCAAATGCTGTTTTTTGTCGAACCACTAACTTGGCACAGTGACAAGATATCGGTTTATTGAAATCGAAAGCCATGTTACAATAACGTCAATCAAAGTAGAGTCATGAACCAATTTAGTGCACATGTAAAAGCTGTACTATGTATGTATTGCATAAATAAAGGTATAAGATGTTAAATTTCATAAATATTATCATTCCTATATAATTATAATATAGTAATAATAATAATTATGAAATTTAACACGGAAGTTAAGAACTGTAGGTATTTACATTTACTAAAAAAAGCCATCATATTTTCTTGCAAACAAAGTAAAACCTAAATAAGGTTTAATAGTATAATAATATGTAGAAACTTGTTTTTTTATTTCAAATAGATAATTCGATTTACAATATTTAAAAAAAAAAGTTTTGATATCCCATGTAAAGCCTATTCCCATCGTGTCTGTTACGCCTATGGCGTCTTAAACTCTCATCCTAACATCTCAACAGATCAAGTGTCTGCAGTTTTAAATGCAGTTAAGTATTTTAAATTATACGATTAATTTTAAAATGTGTTTTCCTGCAGGTCGGATTTTATTAAATAGTAAATTCGGTTGTAAACAACTCATATGCATTAATTTTAAAATAATTTACTGTAACTAATACAAAGAAAAACAAAACATATTCTCATGTAGTAGATGGCACACTGATGCTACAATTAGCAACGAAATAATTGCTAATTCATACCGAATACACCAAAAAAAAGAATAATTGTATAAGATTGCATTTTACTTACGATTTAAAAAGCACAAACTTTTTCTTCTGATTTACACAACTGTTTTGCACTGCTGTAGATTTATATTGAAACGTTTTATTATTGGCTACTAATATCAAGTAGTCTTTATTTATAATCTCAGAACAGTGAACTGTGGCATGGGGAGAATGAAACTGAAATTAATTACTTTCTCTTGACTCTAGAGTTCTGACAGCCTTCGATGCCAGCTAGCGTTCCTTATTGACGTATCTTGGACAATTACCAGTAAAAATAGGAGCATCACAATAGTCTTAACATTTAGGACGCTGACCGAATTTCATGCCAACAATTTAGATTCATTTATGTTGACCTGTTTTACGTTTCTATTAACAACTACATATATCGCCTAAGTGTACACTATTATAATAGTGCTTTTTATGGAGTTATATTGATTTAAAAATATATGTTATCCCATTTGAAATTGGTTTTAAATAAAAGGTAATTGAGTAAAACATACTTCATTAATAAAATCAATTTTAATCGAAATATTTAAAACTAGTTAACAATAAACGGAATAAATTGAGCAGTCAAGCTTTAAAAAAGTAACAAATCCTACACTAGATTGTACAAAATTCACCAGCGTGTTGCCCCAAATTGTACTTACTGATTGTTACAATATAATTATTGTTGTAATCATATTTTTTTCCATTTTATTTATGTTTCATGGTTAGATTGTCACTGCATCGATCTGTGAAATCTAACTTTATTATGCAACAAAAAACTGTTACCCGTTATCTATTCAGGTTTTAAATTAAAAGTTTTACAACTGTCACGCTCTAATTATGTTTTAAGTTGACTAACAATCATAGCCAATCTATACACCAGCTACAGCCTCATCAAATGAAGCCTCGTGTTCTGATCTGGAGAGCATATACTCAGGTAAAGTAACACCCAACGCTGCGCTGTATCGTGGAACAGTTTCCGCCCAGAACGCTGGTTTAGACTCAGCACCTGCAAATTCTTCAGGCGCTACATTGGAATTATCGATATTTTGATCTTTAGTCTTTGAGTCAGATCCTTCACTTCTTTTCACTTTTTGAGCAGTTTTCGCTGCAGTATTTGTTGCAGCAACTGCTAAAGAAGCCTGCGGTGCCTTTTTACGTTTTAATTTCTTACCATAATTTGTTGAAGCTGCTACATATGCGGCCGTTTTTGCCGGCGCGCTTGTAGTAATAGTTTGACTTTCAGCGGCTTCGTTTCCGCCTTCAATAGTCGCAGGTTTTGATGTGAATTCTTTAAGTTCTTGATACGCTAAATGACTCTGTTTGGGTGCAGATTCAGATACAAACATACATTCTTCATGTTTTAAGCCATTTTTGTCTATACATTGGTAACAAGTCATAGCATTTTTTTGTACTTTTTTACATGATGACCTATCTTTTTTCTTAAATTCAGCTAAAACGTGCTCAACATCTTTTTTAGGTTCGTTGTCAGTGTAGAATCCTGGTAATGCTTTTTTATAATCGTATGCCTTTGGTTTAACTTCTTCGGAATTATCTTCGTCACTCGCTTCCCTTAGCGCTTCACTTGGTTTGGGTTTTGATGTATGAATGTAAAATGCTTTATACTTTTCATCGGAATCGTCTTTATCCGCTTGTGTGTAGCTACTATAAGGTTTTTCATTTTTTGCTTCGGTAAATTTTTGTGGGGCAGTCTCATCTTCATTACTTTCCTGTAATTTCTCAGACTTTTTTGGTTCGTTTGATTTTTGGTCACTTTCTGGTTCATCGGGCTCATCATTGCTGTCAAATTTTCTTTCTTTTGAATACGCATATTTATTATTTTTTGGTTCCGCAACATATGAACAAGATTCATAGTTCCCTCCTGTTTTAGCATCCTTACACGACATACATGTCATACCATCTCTTTTAACTTCCTTGCAGTTTCCTGGATTTTGTCTTATTTCAGCTGCCTGTTTTTCAGACAAGTCTTTAATTCTTTCATATTCTTTATGGTCATAGCCTGAGTCATAATTGTATGGGTATTCGTATTTATCCTGAGATTCTTTGCTTTTCTTATAAGGACTGCTATAGGGACTCTCGTCAAAAGCCTTGGGCTTAGAGATATACTCCGCTTTAAAATTGTAAGGATCGTCTTCTTCATCTTCTTCAGCTTCTTTCAAGTTTTCCCTGCCTCTTCCTCCTGTATAACGTCGAATACGAGCTGGTCCTGCAATATAAGGATTTAGCTTGTAATTTTGTTCACCCTCAAGTTTTTCGATCAACTCCTCTTTGCGATATCGTAAAGGATGTTTAATTTCAACATTTACAGTCGGTTTAAAATAATCGGCGACTGTGGGATTTTTTTTCAGAGCAGCTAAAATGTCTTTCTCTTCTTCATTCTCATCAGGCTTATAAACTCTATAAAAAGGATCATGTACGGTTTGTATGTCGTATCGCAACGGGCTAAGTTGCTGCGAATGAGGATTAGCCTGCTGCTCTGCTTGTTGTGCTACTAACTTCGCTGACTTGCCGTATGGAAAAAAGCTTTGACTTGCTATGGGATTGAAGCCAAAGTTATTAGCGGCAAATACATCTTTAGGCGCTACTTGACTTTGCAAAGAGTCTATGGAACTACTAACAACGGTATCAAACAGTTTCGGATATTGACTTTTATCTACATCTAGAACTGCTGCGAGAACGGGACTGGAAGCCAACGATGCTATGCCTGTAACCGTTAAATGCTGTTATTTTTTATTTTATAGATATAAAGATAAGCGTGTATTTAGTACTGTATATCATAAAAACTTACCGGAATCTTTGTTGTCAAAAATTGAACCAAAATTCATGGACTGAACGAATCCATTTTGACCTTCACCACTTGAAGATACACTCGCACACACAACCCAAAGTATAAACTGCAAATTAAAAAATAATATATAATTAAATAATAGCATAAATATATCTTAGGTAAATTGTAAATAATATATAAATCTTTTTCGTACCAGGCAACCTATTCTATACATTTTAAAATGGGTATAAACCCAAAAAGGTGATATTATTAGTTAGCAGTTCTTTTGCTATGTCGAGTTGTATTTCTGCCTTCAGTCGATATGAAAGTAACGTCACACTATTACAATGACAAGATTTTATAGGCGTCAACATTGCGAAGGTGAAAGATCGGTGCAACAGAGCGCGCGTCACTCAAGCGTGTCTCGCCGGACAATGTCCGCTTACTCCATCCGGCAGTCTCTCTTGGGGTCAATATCTGCAATAGGCTTCTAGAGCATAATTTAACTTCAAGCGATATATAAACATCGAGGGCCGCCCAACGTTACCGTTATTTGATACACTGTTTTTGATCGGTGCAGTACATTGTTTTGTTTTCCATTCTGTAATGCGTTGAAAAACGTAACTGTGACCAAGTCATCGTTATCTTTTACATAAAAATCAGCAACGGCTATCTAAACATCCGTTACTTTTGTTATTAAAGGAAACAAAAGTTTGAATGAAAAGTTAATTAAAATAATCAAGATTATTTAATTACAAGAGTTATTTTACGTCGAATTACTCAAGCAAAATAATTATCAAACCGTCAAATAGAAAATTATTTTTTCGCATGATTTGAGTAATTAATTATATTACAATAAGCTTAAAGAACAAATTCTTCACGGATTTTTATAATATTTCTTAACAGCAAAAAAAAAACAACTTGAAATAAATCGTAAATAGAAATTTTAACAACAAATGTTGATCGTTTTTTACTGTTAAAGTTTTTCTATTTTGTCCATAAGTAAGGTCACAAGGTTTTAAAAATACTTAATCTATTTTCAAATTCCTATTAATTGTTTTAAAAAAAAGTGGTATGGTGCTTTTAAAATATAGTAAACTTTAATTCGCTCTGTATGGGTGTATAAAATAAAAGTTATATGATATGATTTTTTTACCGAAGTAATATGTGTTTTTTTAAACTTATTTAGCGAAAAATACTATGTATTTTGATTGAAATACTTGTATGTCTACATTCTTATTACAAAGCTGTGGGTTTCTCAATTAAGTGACAATGAAATAAATTAATGTTATCATTTTCATTTATTATGTACCGAAAATTGTTTATGATTACAATACAAGAGTCACACATAGATATAACGTTTTTTAAGAAGCATAATACATTGTAGGATAAAGAAAGGATACCACGAATTGAAATATTTATTTTATATAATCTGTATAAATAAAAATATCTGTTTGTATTTTCATCTACGAGTTCCAAACCCTTTCATCCGCTTCTGATGAAACCTTGGTGAGTTGTTCTGCGAAAGCCGGAGAAGTTTTCTAGTCCAAAAAAACAATAACATTTTTTATGTTTATTCTTCAATATAGACGTTCCATGTCAACCCTTATTCCAGCCAGGCGAACCCGGGACGGGTAGCCGTAAATTATATAATCACTTATATTAATATTCAAGATATATTTAAATAGACACTCAATATGTTTATAATATTTAAGTTTCGTTCAATTTATCAAATAGAAGTCGACCCTCCTCGCTTGTATCCCGTTCCAAAGCTGACAACAATGTCTTCTGTAACAATAGAATATTTTCGTTTTATAATTACTTTACTTTACAGCATTACAAACTCAGCTTAATTACTTAAACTTAATCGATTTACCGTTGTAACAGAAACAACTCAATCATTCAAAGAAAATATTCATTTAGCAAGAATAGAATTTTATTATTAATAGAAAGAAGTATTTACGAGGTTGATAATGGTATTTTAGAGGCGTAGGTATTTATAGCCTGTATGTAAATAAGTTAGGTATTACTTACAATTTTCTTTTTTCTCATTAGCGTTTTCTTTTACTAACGTTTACTTAGTAAGAAATGTATCAACTCACCGCGAACTTATTGTTAGAATCTTGAAGTTTTTGGGATAAAACCCATAAATTTATCGCCAAACTGGTCATAGAACCTTCCCTTAGGTCACCCCTTTTAATAATTCTCCAAAACAATTCCAACGCTAAATTGTACTGTTTATTCGTTTCCTTTGCATCGCCTAGTGCTTTCAATACAACTAGCAACTCTTGGCATATATTTGTTGCGTAGTTTTCTAATACGTCTATAAACTCTTCTTCTGAACCATATAACTCGTCGTTGGAAATCACTTACCGAAAATAAATAACAAAGTATTACTATAGCAAATTTATTACAAATATACAAGTTCTAAGATAAAAAAATACTTGTTATGTTAAAAAATAATTGGCACCTACATAATTTAACGCAACGTGGCATCGGCCTCGTGCTTTTGTTATGGACTGCTACGTACGTTAACGTCATTTTGTAATTTGGCATCACAATAAATCGGACAATATGGCCAACTAAGTCTCCTATATTTATTTTATGTAAATCGAAAAAAAAAGTCAAATTATGAGACTATTCTGGCAGAGTTCACTATTGTACACTTCAAAGTAAAATATACGACATATTATTTAAAAATACTACATTTAAATTTTTTAAATAATACGATTTTTCAGTTTTTAGTTCACAAATTGATTACACTTAAAGAAGTCCTCATACAAGTCTATACATATTACTCTCCTATTATGCCATAATGGGGAAGTCATGCCTTGTCGGGCACTTTCCTGATAGAGTATACAAGTGGCCAATGTACAATTTACACAAGAAAATACGTATTTTTATAATTCATATCTTCTCGGCTCGGCGGTCAAGGAAAATGTCGTGAGGAAACTTCCACGTGTCTAACTACATTGAAGTTTTGTCTACATGTCCAGCCTACATGGGAGCGTGGAGGAGTAAGCAAAAGGATATAAGACCTTAGCCCCGTAGTGACACATTCACAATCTTTTACTACTAATACACAAATATAAAATAATAGAATTTACAACAAAATTCAACGAATTGTATCAATAATCTATATACAAAGAATGACAATAAAATAATACCTCCGTCTATGTGATAGATGTATTTTTCTTGCGTCAAATTACAGAGTAGATCCAAAGTCCTGAGCAGTAAGGTGTAATACAATGGATCAGTTTTCCTCCAATGTATTCGTTCCATTGTCTTTATAAATCCACTCAGAATATATGCTTTGCTGCTACTATCCACATTGTCCTGAGATAACACATCTCCATACATTCAAATAAGTTTTCTATACACATAATAAAACTGCAACATTATCTGCCTGTACATTAAACATGATTCCCAAATTCAAGGAGAACCATATGACTAACATAATATGTATGTTATGTTATGTCATATAAATATGTTAATTTAAAAAAAAATATATAAAAGGTTGTCATATATTTTAAAATCATGTACATAAAAACTTCAAAGTATGCCTTGAGTACGCGGCATGTGTCCCATGGTCACTTGGTCAAAGTAGCCTTATGTCTGTAGTGACCTTATGTAAGTATAAGAATGTACTTGTGTTATTAATTTTAACAATGTGTGCGTGAAAAGTTTTTCTATGTGTATCGTTTCTATACATTTGTCATTGTGTTAGTTATTTAGGCGGAACAAGAGCGGCGACACATAAACTCATACCAATACGCAATGATGGCATATCTCTCAGATATCTATGGTTTTCACTAATATATTTATCAGACATTTATATTATATTATTTGTTTGTGCTTAGAATAAGATAAAAAAATGTAATAACAAATTTATGTTATATTTGTTATTATCATCTTTTAAGGTATGAGATATTAATTGACTTGATAAATCTATTTCAATATCTACTTAAAATAGCATGAAATTAAGGCAGGGCCTTATACCATAGATTATCGGGCCCTGTTTAGTGGAATAGTGTAGCTAGGCGGATAAGTCTCGGTTCAGTATTTATTGAGAATAAATCAAAGCCCGCTGTAATGTTTTTTTCGGGAACAGGGTACCAGTCTAGTACATAAGAGCTTATAGTAAAGGCTGGTCGCAGAATGGTACTGGGTTAATGATGAAAAATGGTACATGTTAGTGGGTGGAAGGAAGAGTATATGGTCCGATATATTAACGTGTTAGGTAATTGTTTTGTGAGACTTACTTAACAATATAAATGACACATAAATATTGTAATAAAATAATGATAATGACATAAAAAAGTGATAGTAAACATTTCCTTAATATTGGCCAAAAAGCGATTCGAGCGTAATTTTCAAATACTCACTGGTAAAATGAGAAGAGTTGAGAGAAAATTGCTAAGGAGACCTACAACTTTAACGTGCGTGGGTTTGTTCTGTCCGTCTTCTTGAACGTAAAGGGGAATGTCAGGAATCAAGCTCACGAAAGCTTTCAAATTCGCCTCGGCTAAAAAAGACGAAAAAAATTAAGTCGAATACCTCGCGTCAGAGAGCACGCGAGCGGCGAGCGCGGCTCACCCTGTCCGACGCAGGCGACCAGCAGCGCGGCGTGCGCGCCCAGCAGGTAGAGCTGCGCGCGGCACAGCGCGCACTGCAGCGACGGCACCGTCACGAAGCAGTAGGCGGCGCACGCGCGCGACAGCCAGCGCGAGCGCGCCGGCCGCGCGCGGTTGGCCAGCGCGTGCACCGCCTGCGCCACACACACTCACTGAGCCGCCCACTCGCTATCAGGCCAACTACTATCGAGCTACTACATCATGTAAATCAATCCATATTTTTATTGTTCCAGATAGGCGGGCCACCACTGGTAAGTGGTCACCACCGCCCATAGACATCGGTGCCGTAGGTAATATTATTCATTCCTTACATCACCAATGCGCCACCAACCTTGGAAACTAAGATGCTATGTCAGCTGTGCCCGTAGCTGCATTGGCTTACTCACCGTTCAAACAGGAACACAACAAAACTAAATATTACTGTTTGGCGGTGCCAGTGTGGATTTGGGCTGGGTAGGTACCACCTACCCAGCCCAAAGCCCTACTACCTAGTGGATATTTACCATATTCTTACTGGCAGAGTGCGAACTATGGGAACTATCACTCACATTCTCACTCAATTTAATGAAAGTTTCAGAAAGTATGACGATATATTACAATAATGTAGAGGCGCTTGAGCGCTAAACATAGCGCTCAAGCGCCTCTACAATTTAAACGGGAGTTATTTCATTGGAGAGCTGTCATATATTGATAGATTAAGATAATTAGAAAGTGTAAAACTCACATTACCTGTACATACGAGAATATTTTAAGAGTAATAATAATTATAAATCTATTTGAAAGTCCTACTCAATCCTAGGCAATGCGCCTAACTGCTTTAATGGGTGGACATGAAAATTACCATCAACGCACAGAGGACGTGGGAATTTGTCATTCATACCGGACATATACCTTTACTTTAAGCAAATAAAACGTATAATACTTGCAGATTTTATTGTACCGTGGAGAACCCTCCCTTTATAATGGTTGCAACTTCGTAAAAAATAAAAATTCTATTCGATTCTACCAGATACTACACGATGTGAAATAACAGTAAGAACGATATAAAAAACTTAAAGGCCAGTTGGAGTATACAAATGGATGTACTCACGTGCACTAGGGTTTTAAGTACTGAATCAAGTTTAATAAATGCAGATCGACACTCGACGTAGAAATTCAACTGCTCCCGCGCATCGTCTTGATAGGATACAGTTTGAATATATTTATTTATTAGATCTGAACTAATTTTTAACTCGTCTTCCACGGTCACCGCACTGAAAAATAAATATTAATTTCACTTCATTTGTTTAACTAATGGGCCATCTGATGGATAGTGGTCACCACCACCCATAGACATTAGTGCTGTTAGAAAAATTAACCATTTCCTACATCGTCAATACAACCTGGGACCTAAGATGTTATGGTCCTTTACCCTGGCTCACTCACCCTTTAAACCGGAACACAATAATCGTAAGTATTGCTGTTTGACGGCAAAATACCTGATGAGTGGGTGATACCTAACCAGGCAGGCTTGCACCAAGCCCTACCACCAAGTAATGAATTGTTTTAGTCATAAGATATACATATAAATGTAATATGCATATATCTATATATTATGACTAGACTTACAAATAATAATTTAATAACATAGAGTCTGCACTTTCAAATGACACGAAATGTAATTATGAAATCATAAAATTACTTTTCAATTATCACTTCCTAACACCAACTGCCAAAATATACGATGAAACTAAATTAATGAACATAAAAAATTTACGTAAATACAATACCTGCATATTTATTCGAAAATATTTTAATAGGACTATTCATACAAATCTTTCGTTCACTAAACAAAACCAAGTTTTCGATCGCAGCAGTCTAGCTAGCTACATAATCGTACTGAAACATCGTACGTCATACGGAAGAACAATGATAACAACAAACGGAGCGCGGCTATATAACAGTATATACCCTCATATATAAAAAATGTTGACTCATTACATACATTTAAAAAACAATTACCAGATTATTTATTGAATAATAACTAGATCTAATTTATTATAAAACAATTAAATTTAATTTGAGTGTATGAGGTGGGACAAAATTAAACATATAAATTATACTTGATTATTGTTTTGTTTGTTACTAGTAAATTTTGTTTTGTATACGTACCTACAATTATACATATATAATATTACATATAATATTACTTATAATGGCTACGACGATGAACTGCAAGTGAACATTAATTTATTGTTATCACTTAAGTGACAATGTATGTCTTTGTTGATAATAAACTCTTTAAACCTAAACCTAATGTAAATAATTACGTCGTTTGCCAAATGACATTCGACTAGACCAAACTACAGTTTACGTATGTACAAAACCTTAGATTCTTAGAATAAAGATCTTACGAATTCACCTTTTGTTTAGTATGTAATATCCTGCCTACCTAAATACTTGCAATCTTTTCTTTTCATCAATAAATAATTATAATTTTAAAAGTGCGCAATATATTTTATAAACATACATACTTATGTACTTATAAATATAAATATTGTTGGTAATAAGCGGTCAAATGTCAAAAAGGCCTTACGAATTAAGTAGAATTTTTAATGTATAAGAATGTATATTTTGTGTAGGATAGCTTACTTGATTGCCTCGTGAAGTATACAACAAAGTCTCATCAAACTCGCAATAATAATATGGTCTTCTATTTGGACCGAGTTGCATCTTTCGAAGAACACGATGAGTACGGTTTTCGCCATCATCGTGCGTGCATTAGATGTTTGGACCAGCTCCACAAGCGGCATGAAGGCGTCCTATTTCAAATTTAAATTTATATAGCAAATAACAAGGACCGTTTATTTAAATTAAAGTTGTAATTTCATGAAGTAATATTTTTGTTTTTTATTCATACATCGTAGGTCTTCTAAGTTAAGTCATTAGGATATGAAGTTTGAATTGTATAGAAAAGTACTAGTGATTAACTTAGTGGTTACTCTTTAAATACTATCCTGGAACCTGATCGATAACCTTAATTATTATACGTGTCTTATTATAAAGTAAAATCCATATTCCGAGAATAATACAAAATAGTAGTTATTTGGGAACTAAGATGTCATGTACATTGTGCCTATAACACTGTTTCATTAACCCTTCAAACCGGAATATAACAATACTAAATATCACTATTTGGCGGTAGAATATATGTAGTGGGTGGTGCCTACATACACGGGCTTTCGCAAAGCCCTACCACCAAGTAAGGCGCCGAATACGTAGTAGTTCACGTTCACATTCTTATAAGAACGGCTTTCTTAAAATACGATAGAAAGTTGTAAATAGACGGCACTAACCACGACGACTATTTCCGATACGCTGATGATAAGCCGATAGTGTCGCGCGGATTGCATAAAGGTTAAATTAACCTAATGTTCTGAACACATAATAATATCTGTGAATAATATTTGCTAAAATATTTTTAATTATACTTTATGGTTATAAGAGGAGAAAAGCCAAATAAACATTTGGCCAAATAAACAACAAACATTTGACAGTAAATTGACGCAAAATCATTAGTCGTGACCTTGATTAATCTATGATATTCAATACGGATTTGCGAAAAAATGGCGTTTTGAACGTCAACGAAACTGTTTTCGGAATTTTGGAAGTAAAATTAAAGTGGAAATAAGCAGTTAAGTGTAATAGTGTTATATTATAAATAAGGATATATTAATCATAAACTCCTAGTAGTGTACAATGTAGCCGACTTTGACCGAACCGCAACTGGATCGTTGTGTTATTAGAATAAGAAAATGTCTACAGGATGAATAGTAAACACACATTAAACAAGAGAAGCTCGATATACTCGGGGTCTTATAAATTTCATAAAGGAAACATTTTACCATCAAAAAAAGTTCTTCAACGTCTGGAATTGACTTCAACATCCTCTTTACGACTAACTGTATTTGCGAGGAATAATCATCAATCGGTTTACCGCACTTTATCATGTAACGTATTGTTCCACGTAGCAACATATTTATATGCTGAGCCTGTAAAGATACAACTAAACATTATATTTTGCTGATCAAGTAACGCAGATTATAGTTTCACAGATTGATACTAAAAATAAATATTAATAATAATTCACATTTAAAAGTTACAAATTATCTTAGTTTTAAAGGTATTATTAAAAAGAAAAATAAGTAGATATTATTGGTCATACTAGTATTGCATTTGAAGAAATCATTTGAATCGCAGACTTGTATGAAACCTTGTATAAAATAACGATCTGGCGGATCAGATTAAAGTTAGATATTTTTCATTGGAACCTTAATAAAAGTTTGTAGTTAGTGATAATTCTTAGACTTACCGATAATTGCGTGCATGCGAATTGTATCCAAGGTTCTAACACTTGCAGGAAATTTGCAGTCGACTTCATATTGCTGACTATTTTCCACCAAGTTTGACTCAAAGCTTCAGAGGAAACCTGACGATAGACGTCAGCGTGGCAAAGATGCTCTCCGAGCGCAGATAATATTGGGCTCAGGAGAACTGCGTACATATTAATTATAGTTAAAATGATTTGTCTTGTTGTTGAAGATATTTGAATTTATTAGACCAATTTTTTTTTATAAAAGTAAGATCAACGAAAATAACATTAATATTGATGCTGACTATGTTCTCCTGACCAATTTTGTCCAAAACGGAAAAGGATGCAGGACATATCATAGTGCACAAGTGTGTGCGCAAACTGGTGTACTCTCTTTCCACATTCTCATAGTCGGTTTGACGGTAAAACCGACACGACCGAAAATAATTCAAGCGCAGGACCAACGGTTTTACGTTATTCCAAGACACTGGAGCATACCAATGAATCAATCATTTTATTATTACTACATCACTAACATATACCGCTAAATTTGCACATATTAATATCTAGAATATAACTCAAATGTATGACATGTAGTTAGAGAATGTTTATAGACCCTTCCTTAGATATGCAAACAGAAATAGGTCTTATTTCGTACTGTGTAAAGTCATGTTTTGTTTGGTCTATTATGTTCTTTATATAATTCGAACTCGCGGAAGGTCATTCTTATTTATTTTTGTTTACTATGATGCTCTATGTTTTCAATGGTAAACAGCGATATAAAATAACGAGTTCCGTGACCGAGTGGTCGGTTTACTTTTGGAAGCGACAGTGACTAACTAGCATATATCCTGAAGATTATAATAATCTTTTTGATTTTCTTTACTGCAATGGACCATATACTTTTATGCATTATAAAACTTGCGTATATAAATGCATAACAGATTCTGCACGTCTGTGAACGATAGATTTATTTGATATATATATTGATTGATGTATTTTTGTGCAGTGCCAATTAATAGTTTCTTATTTTCACAGAGGGCTTTTATTTGCCCACTAATATTATGTTATTAAATAAACTTTTAACATTCGATTCTAATTCATAATACATATAATGAAATAAAATCAAATCAACCAACTACTTGTCCCATAGTGTAGGGAAGCATTTGATATCTTTCAGACAATAGTTACAAAGACAAATGCAAACTGCATATTCAGTTTGAGTTTTAAGTTTAAGTCATTTTTTTTTTTTTAAATAATAACTATTTATGACATGGCTCCCAGAAAAAACAACTCGAAATAAAATTGTAAACCATCAATACTAACATATGAAAGTAACTCTTTCTGTTACTCTTTCACGTCGAATTTGATAGAATTTCGTATGAACCAAGCTTGAACCCAAAGGTAGGTTTTGTTTTTATACCAAACATCTGACGACCGCCGCATCTAACACGCGACCGAAACCGCGGGCGGCAATTAGTTTCAAATATATTATTATTATTTTTTAATATCTTAAAACTTACCCATGTGTTCCGCTGATTTCTTTATAGTGTCCAGAATAGCTGATGACTTCTTTATAATATTTGGAGAATCAAACCCTGATACTATACAATAGAGTAACAGCTCACTGAAATAAATTACATTATTTGGTTAAGATAACTCAATTAATTAATTTAATTATTTACAAATACATGTAAAACCAATACAAATTCAAGTATGAAGATTAAAAAATCGCGCTCGGGTTTCGCTTAATTACTGTAATGATAATATGTTTTACAATAATTATACTCAAATAGGAAGATATTATATATATCGAATTTTACCTATTTTCGGTTTTGTCGCACAACTGCAACAGTTCGTCCAGCAGCGTGAGTTTGCAGGGAATAGTATTTAATGTTCCATAGAGTAGCCAATCTATGGCCGGAATATACAGACTGAGGTACTTATCTGCCGTCAAAAGCTGAGCACCAAACTTTTTAGCCATAGCTGGTAGAAAAATCTGCCAAATAATTTATAAAATAAATATATTACAACAAAAACTAACTATTCAACCAATTACCTATATGATTATTATAAAGAGATTTTTTTTTGTTAGTATGTAGATGGTAATCTCCGGAACTAAATAATTAATTCTAAAAAAAATTCATCGGTAGAAAGCTACATTATTCGGGAGTGCTATAGCGTATAAATACTATTTACACCATACAATTTTCTTATTAATAAATATAGTGCTAATTTAGAATAATATTATACATTAATCTATTTTATCGAATAATCTCCCCGAAAGTATAATGAAGTCGCACAATTTAGAACTGAATATACCTGTTGATATTCCTCCAGAAACTCCTTAAGATTATCATGAAAATAACATTCGCTCTCCTTTCCGTACAGCGCCGAAGCTACTTTACACAAATATACTCTGATATAAATTGCAACGAGGGGATTTCCAATGCCTCTAATCATGGTTATCAATCTAGCAATCGCAGGTTTTATTTCGTCCTTTGAAATAAATACATAACACTTCAATAAGGACATTTCCATATACAATCGTGGAAGTAGCTCTCTGATTGAAGCCATTTTAAACATCCAGTTCTGACATGTCTCCCTAGCCGACTCGGGAACCAATCCTGAATCAATATCCTCCAGTTTGATGGCTGCATCGCTGAAAGATATTTATTGTTAATACGTTAACGGTTATGATTATAATCATTCACTATAATATCTATAATGTGATTGGGTTAGCGAGAAGAGCAACAAAAACCATGTTAATCCATTCAATGCTGCTTTTCAAAGACGTTACTGCAACAACTATGGCGGACTACTAGTGATTTGTCCTAAATTTTGGATTAATAAATTTAAATCCATAATATAAAGAAGGCGTCCACATCTGGCTAACACAATAACAGGTATTAAACATCTCATTATATAAATGTGTATAACCATTATATAAAAACTTACCCAAAACTCTTTTTCTTAAGTCGATCGTAAACCAACTTTCCAAAATTGTCCAATACGTCGCTTATCAAAACAAATTTGCTTGGATAGAATTGCATGACACTTATATCTGATAGCAGCTTAGAACATTGAATAGCAATTTTAAAAGCCTTAACTCTTTGTTCGGTCTCCCAGGCCTAAAATATTTCAATAAGTAAACTATTTTATAAGTAATTAATTTATATTTGTATAATCTGTTGGAAAAAAAGAAAGCACTTTGCGAACAATCTATTATTTTGTTGTAACTAAGAAATCCAAGATGGTTGTCCAACAATAAAGTTTAATAATTATAATATATATAGTACCTACAAATTATTCTAATTAAGGATTACATTATACAATTGGTATAAAAAGTGAGTCTGTAGGGTAAACTATGTTGAAGGCAAACAAAAATGTAAGCTATATTTTTGTGCGATCGTGCGTGCGTGTGCATGCGCGTGCGTTTGAGTTTGTGTGTATGTATACAAAAAATATTACATTAGATTCTTACATTTTATACAGTTTTATTTAATATCCTTAATGAGTTTTGCTTTGATTTGAGAAACAAGTCTAACTGTAAGTATGCTGGGGTTTTACGCAAGTTTAAAGTAAATGCTTAAGACAATTCACAATTTCGAATAATTTACACTCTTTTTATAAATCCTAACTAAAATCTTATTTATTGACATCCGATACGACGAGTACTCTAAAATTTACAATAATATTTTTCTCAAACATTGTATACTAAATCAATTATTTACTAGCAACAAATTTCGACATAAAAAAACTCACGAAAAAGCAGTATTTTCTTCAGATATCTTCACTCAATCATATTACATGAGAAATACAGCTTAACATTAATTTATTAATTAATTATTTACACTGAAAAATGCTTAATGTAATATTAGAAAGTAATACCTTTTTTATTTCATCATCAAGCATATGAATTTTTGTAACAAACTCTTGTTGGCTTAATCCCATTGTCTTCCTAACAGATGACTCATCAAAATCATCAAGTTGTTCCAATCTGTGTTTTACCTTTTCATTAAGATTTGATACCTGTCTTAAAAGAGCTGAAAAGGAACTAACTTAAAATTTGAAAAAAAAAAAGAAAAAGAAAAAAAAAGATTAGTAACATTTAAATTTTATAACACAAATATAAAATAGTGTAATTGATGACAAACTTTTTTCACCACCCGGCAGATAGCTACTGATAATTGTTAATTTTTCTCCTGTTGTATATTTGTTTAGAATAGCTGTACGTTTGACACTCCAAATTTTACTGTAATTCATTGTGGCATCACTTTCTATAGTTGGTTCAGAGTTCTGAAAGCAGGAAATACTTACATGTTAAAATGGTTACAACTATACATATGCATGTTTTTAGCTAAAGAGTAGTTGTAAAAATAATTCCAATAATACTTACATTTTCTAAATTCATTTGTTCAAATCTCAACAATGGGTCCAATTCTTCAAATGAAGAACTCCATTTCTGTAGGCTTTTCAGTAAACTTTTATTTGAATTATGTTTCTGAAATGGAGTTAATCTATATAAGATATATATGATTTTGATTTTGATATGGGTTATTTTTTAAACTAATATTTTTAAACAACAATTTTCTAAATATTTATACTTTTCAATACATACTAAGTTATGAACTTCAACTCGTAATGGATGATTTGTAACTTCCAAACTAGGATATTCATGTTTTTGTTTTTCTTTCTTAACAGAACACCTGAAAAAAAAACACAAAATCTAGTATAATAATTAGCCATGACAAATAGATTTAAACCTTAACAACCAATTCACTCTCACAAATATCAACAATATTGTCAATGTCAATAGCCATGCACACATTTTTTATCCTAAGCATCCAGAAACATCCTCTCCAAAATCAACATTGATATGCTCTTTAAGGTTTAGCCAACATATAAGCTACACATATTGTAAGTAGTTTATTTGAGTTTGTAGTATGGTGAGAAGTTCTTGTGTTCAAAGAAATTCATAATAAAATTTCAAAAATTGTTAAAAAAGAAGAATGCGAAAAAAGTACCTAAGATTAACTTTAAAGAAAAATTTTAAGTTTTCAAAGTTTTTTTTTTTTTATAAGCTGACCCCAACCATATGAAAATAAAGGCAGAATCCAAATTTGATGCAGTTGTAAGCTGAATTATGAGGTCAAATGGCAACTGAAGAAACAACTTAGCAGTTAAGTGAGGCATTAAAATTTTCTCTATCAAATTTCTAAACTCAACAAAGGATCCTGACCTGCAGAAACATTACTGATACAAATAATTTACTAATTTGCCAGACCTGCACTATTTGTAGCCGTTAAAGAAATACAAAACCAAACACTTCTTGTTTACATAGTAAAAAAGAAATTGCCTCCGATTGAATATGGCATTAATATATAATTCTTTAATAAAATTATTATTCTACACATTTATACATATTACTCAGAACATATTCCTATACTGTCCCAATATTAATAGATGTTATTTTCTAAATATACTGTTGTTTTTTTTAATTGTAGTCAAATTATATATTTTGATAAAAACATTGTTTTACTTCTTGTCCTTTATTTAGGGGTTACCTTTTTATGATTGAAAAATATTAGTAGACACGTCAGTAAAACGGAAGGTAGGTAGTTAAAAGTTAATAATGAAAACATTCTCATACCATTTATAATAAGTAGGCATTTCTATAAGTGTATTATTTCAGGTAACACAATCAATACTCCATCAATGTCAGTAGATAGTTGCAAAAAGTTAAATATTATGTTATTTTCTTAAATATTATCGAATCTTTACAATAAGACCGACAAAGGATGTATTTTATAGTTATAAAAATACAACGCAGTATAATTATGCAGGATGCACTAGAATACGATATATAAAATACTGCACATAAGTACACAACATTTAATTCAATTCTTTATTCATATGCCATGTTCCGAAGTATATTATTAATTTCTTCTTTGCACTAATCAATATTATCGATGTTTTAAAACAATTTAAATGTCAAATGTCGTTTTTTTGACACAACTGACAAAACTGTAAAATAAAAATGTCTAAAGATAAAGACTCCAGTACACGTTGGACCAAAGTGCTGACTCAATGCTTTAGTTAGATGATCGAACGTGTACAAGCTCCATTTCCATGTTTTTAATAATTAAAAATCAAATATGATAATCCAACTGAATATCAGATATATTAAAAACGCTTGAAATTATTAATTTAATTTTTCGTATTGCTAAAAAGGATTTAGTTAATCTGGCTTCTTGCTATTAATTGTTAGTCCTGATTTTAAATCGAGTCACGATGAATTACTGATAAATAGCAATGAAATCTTACAAACCTTATTTTCCATAGTAAGAACAAACACGATCACCCGCGTTCATTCAATATACTTTTTTAGGAATTTCATAACCTATGGCAGTTTTAGTTTTGATTTAATTAAATTGTAAGCTACAAGTCACTTTTATAAAGTCATTTATAAAATATAATTTATAATTAAGTCATTTTTAAATTGCTTTTTTAATGCCAAATATCATAATTAGAGCCCATTCCAGTGGAAGTAGGAAAACAGATAAACACACCTTAGATTCACATATTTCATGCGAGGTGCAAGTGCATTTACATATTCCCACTTTAATTTTACTTACAAAATTCCGATAACTATTCGTCAACGTTCAAAACGGCATTTTTTCGCAAAGCCATAGGGAATATCATAGATTTATCAAGCTCTCGATTGATTGACCAATGATTTCGCGTCAATTTCCTGTCAAATGTTGTTTATTTAGCTTTTCTCATCTTTAATGGTTGGAATAGAGAATACATTTATTTAATAAGAATTGTAGTTTATCGATAAAAAATTACTTTAATTTCGTTTAGAATAAACTTTTATGAATTAAAACTTAAATTGTTGTTTGAAAAATGATAATTTGTTTAATAAATAGACAATGCAATGAACTGTGAGCACTGTACTTATTGTAACAACTCGCATGCGATAACGTTTCTGGAGAATGGTCCTTCTCAATTAATTACACTATGTTGCGAGTTGTTGGCAATTTGTATCTTGAGTGAGTTTTCAGAACGCACTCGAGACATTGCAATGTATAATTTTTGACCATGTGAGAAAATGGAGCTTGGCAAAACATGGCCGACTTTGTCCAAAATCTGTTCTTGGGCCTTGTTAATCGACATGGCAAATGGCAACTTGACTGGGAATTGGCGAAGCATTTAAATTCGATCAAAATGTGCATTTTAATCGAGGCCGCAGCTTAACAGTCGATTATTAAATATTTTTATTAAAACAAAGAATGTATATCGTAGTAGTAGCGGTTTTCGTTTGTATTTTTTCAATAGTCAATTTTTCCGCTGTCTTAATTCTCTCTCTCTATATTTTTGTTAAATCGTAACAATTTAGTAAATTGCAATCTAAATATATAATTTTCGGCACATCTACAGCTGGAGCTCTTCAAAATGAGACCATAACTGACTTTTTATGTGTAGCTATCGTGTCATAATCAGTGGACAAAAATCGGCTTATGCTATTAACATATAAGATATAATCGTCTATTGAAAAAGCTACACATGATTCGTATGAAAAAAAATATATATATTTAATTTTAACAATGAAACTGATTTCGATTGAAATTATTTTAAGAAAATCTAATATATTTATTAATTTGTAACCACTTCAAATACAAATTTGTAACAACTCCAATTTTCGAGTTCCAATTACAATTATATTTTTAGAGACTCAATAAATGGACGCAAGTACAAAATTGCACAGCAGTATCAACCTTATTAAAAATACATATATTAAATAACGAAGAAATTTAAATACTTTTAATAACTAATATTTAAGAAGTACTTAAAAATATAAATAAAAGAATTATTAAATAATAACTGGACTTGTTATTAAACTGAGTGTTAATAACAACATGCGAGTGCAAGTGCATCCATAATGCAAGAAAAAGACCAAAGAGTAAGCTACTCTAGTTATATCTGAGAAAGACAAGTGACATATTATTATTTGTGACGTGAATCTGACAGTGGTAATGACAGATTGTCAATAATTGTACGAAGAATTTTCAAGCAATTTCTTTCAGCTAGTATTAATCTTAGTAGGAAGTAAAATGCACATTAGTATTATGATCGTGCTTAGCTTAGACGATATCTATTTTAATTTGTTTCACAAAATATTACTTACACGTGTAACATACAGTTGGCACATGACCAAAAAAATTAACGCTATAAGTATTCCCAAAAATAGTTAAAGGTTATAGTAAATATTTTTGGAGTTTTGTTATATAATTGTATTTGAAAATGTCTGTGTTTAGCAAAAACGTGATTGTAGCATTTAAAAAGTATCCTGTTCTTCGTGGCATGGCATCATATGGTATTATTTGGCCTATATCTAGTTTTATACAACAAACATTTGAGGGAAAACGTTTTGGTAAGCTTAAGTTAAACTTGAATTATTTTTGTCTGGGTACATTAATATAGAATCTAGACTGTATCTGTATTTCTACTTTCAGATTCTGATGATAAGTATGATTGGTTGAGATGTGCTCGCTTTGGTTTATATGGTTCCTGCTATGTTGCTCCTACACTTTATACTTGGTTAACAATAGCTAGTATAATGTGGCCTGGAAATACCATTAAAGCTGCAGCCTTTAAGGTATATTTGATAAATACTAATGAATATTTATATTTATTCTTTACCTTTAATAATTTAAATACTTATCTATGGATATTTTTTTTAGACATTTTTTGAAACCATTACATATACTCCGTTTGCAATGTGCAGTTTCTACTTTGGTATGAGTTTATTAGAACTCAAGACTTTTAACGAAGCAGTTGCAGAAGTAAACTCCAAATTCTGGCCTACTTACAAGGTACTATTTTTATCTAAACTTCTTAATATACACAAGTTTTTTTCACAAGTTTTTACAATAAGTGTTATTTAATTACATACTAGTTTTAACATCAACATAAAGTTTATATTAATATTTGATGTACATTATTGCAGGTAGGTGCATCTATCTGGCCAGCAGTTGCAATGATTAACTTCTGTTTAATACCTGAAAAAAATAGAGTTCCATTTATTAGTCTCTGTAGTCTCATATGGACATGCTTCTTGGCTTATATGAAACATTTAGATAAAGATAATGTTGCTTTACATTCTGAAAAACGGTCTGGTCAGTTATTAAGTGCTTAAAAAATTATTTAATATCATGAAATATGACATCATATTTCATAAGTCGAAAATAGATTTGCATTGTAACTTTTGGATCTTGATTAATTAAATTTACAGTGATATTCAGCCGGGAGCACAAGTACAAATATACTTGTTACCCAGTTTCTTATTTATATAGGATCTTGAAGTAATTTTGTAAAGCACTGTGCACAGTTGTGCAAGCTGTTGTGGACATTTATGCAATATTTAGAGCAATTTATTACTGTTGTATTATTTATAAGTATTTTGAGCAGTATTAGAATTTTATAACTTTCAACATCTCATAATAGAAAGTGTAGTATTACCTTTCATATAGTATTACATTTAACAATAATACCATTCTAAACTCAACATCAAAAGTACAATTATATCAAGCATAAAGCTATGAATCTTGATTTTTTATTATTGTAAGTTTATGTACAATATTATAAAAATCTATTGACCATTGTTTATGATGATACATTTTAGGGTAATCTTTTTTTATTATATTCAAATATTAAAAGTCAAAGACGAACAAATATAATTAAATAAAGCAAGACTACCACCACATACAGCACACTTTTTGAAATTAGCAAATTTCTTATCAACACAAATTAAATCCTTAGAAATCACAATTTTATTTAAATTTGTGTAGTTCATACATAAAACTGTTTTGTTTGAATGATTTGGTTTAAAAATGTAACACATATTGTTACAAGTAAAAATGGCTTGATTAAATTTATAAAAACTTAGTTAGTATGTGTAATAATCTCAAAGATTTGACATGTGATTCCTACAATACAGGTATTTGCAATTAAATTGCATGTTAGAATAATGTATACTTTATGTATGTATTTAATTTTAAAGTATTTATATCTGAATATGAGAATATAGGATATTCATTATTAAAATGACATTAAAATAATAACATAATGAAAAAAAATATACATATGGATAGTAGAACTCCAGTTTAGCTTAAAAATAATTAAACAAAAATAAGAATGATTTAAGCACAAATATACATACTTTAAATTATTTCATTACTGGTAAAAGTCACAATTTTATATTAATATTTTTGTAATAATTATATATACAAACTTTTAAGAATTGGTATTTCATTTATTAAATTATTAAAATATGGTATTTTATTTAACAAAGTTATACAATTGTGCATGCGTCATGTCGCCCTCGACCTGACCTGTTAAATTTTTAATTAATTTAATTCTGCCCCTTTTGAAATTATAAAAAAATTTCAAGTTTACTGAATTAAAAACAAAACAAAAAGGAAGAATTTAAAAGATAATACAATTGAGAATAGGTACTCACTTTATAATCTTTAATTGGCTGTTTTTCATTAAATCGGAGTTATTTATCTCAAAGCACGCATAGAGAATAATTTCAAAATGACAATTTACTTATGCCATAGTATAATTGAACAAATCGAGTCATTGCGAAAATCCTTAGATGATTTACAATTGCAAAGAGTAATAGATATATAAAAGAAGATTTTACAATCGTCCGAACTTTTTGTAGATAAGTCTTAAGTAAGTGGCAAATGACCATTACTAACCGCTTAAAAATATTTTAAAATAAATGTGATTACAAATAAATTTGTAAACCCTACTATTATATAAGCTGCCTCAAGGTATGCCTAATACCTGAACACTACCAATGCTAGTCTCTTATAAAATATGAGTTAATGTGTTGGTAATACGTTTAGGTGCCTACCAAAATTATTCAAATATCATGTCCTCTAGTGCAATCGTATGTAAAAGCAATTAAGTATAATATGAAATTCCTAAATCTCAATTGATTCAAAAAAATAATATATACAAAAATATATGTATAAATAAGGTAATTTTATTTTTGTTGTTAATTTTATTTGTATTTTAAAGTATGTTATATGATTAGGATTAATTAAAATATATTTTTAGTGTTTTCGATGACAAATTAAAAGATTTTAATTAATTCCGCATTTTTATTGTGTCATTATCCCAAGAGTTTTAAAATTTGATTAAAATAATTTCTAGTAATATTTATTTATTATATGTAATTAGTAATAGAGATGATAAAATACAGGGATTCCAATCGACTTAACTTAAAAATGCTGTTCAAATTCGATTCGGTTCAGGTGTCCATATATGTATCTATCTACCTGCAAGATATTGTAATAAGACAATATCTTTTAATTTTTACATAAAATTTCAAATTAAGACTACTTTAGTTCCTCATAAGATAGTCAATATGCTATAGTGATAAAGTAATTTAAAAAAATATTTATTTATAGTTTTTGTCCACGTGTCGTACTTGACTGGTATTATTAAAACTGATTGAGAGGCAAATAGATATCTATATCGATTATTGGAATTTTAGCATGGCTGCAAGATTTATACTGATGTAAGACATTTTTTATAGAAAAATTGATTCACGAAAAAAATTTCGCTTTTATGACTAGCCAATATTATATGTGATATACTTAAACACTTTATAGAAAAGTTCACGACTTTATATGATGGCTATCGATTTAGTGTTAGTGCTACTCGCGCGAAGCTAACGCAAGTTGCTTTTATATTATTCGAAATGTTCTGGATATTTTTGTTCATGTATGGTAGCGGACCTTCAAGCAGCCATTCCTGATTGAATCGGTTATATTAATTTTTTATTCTGTGGAAAGTGTCATTGTCAAAATGTAGTAAAATTGTCGCAAAAATATTATCTCGAAGATTGATTACTGAAAGATCTACCAATTTCAAATACGTACAAATACAACTAGATATTAATTACTCTTACAACTTACTATAATTCTTATAATTTAAATTAAAGTCAACAGAAAAAGTGCAAGTCAACAGATTTTATCTGAAATATGTTTTGCATGTGTGAAGTGTTTTTATCAATTATGTACAAACATTACATTTAAGTTAAATCGTCAGGAACGCCCATCTTACATACTTTTTTCCAATATGAGCAGCAATTCTCTTTTATTTGCTATAAACAATGAGGGTAAGGTTTACGCTCTTTCTACGAGCGGATCTTGTTGGAGAGAATTTATGTATCTCGGTTTAGAATTTAAAACATTATCAGCGGTTCCGCACTTTTTATGGGCAGTCGGTGGGGATCGACAAATATATTTACATGTTCACGGCTTAGAGATCCCGATTAGAGTGAAAGAAGAATCATATGAAAATGAAAGATGGCTTCCATTAGAAGGTTTTAGTGGAAGACTTTTGCCTACGGACCGTTACCATTTTTCTTCTCAAGATGGAACAAAAGATAGATCAATTGACTATATTAGACTGCCGTCAATGGCATGGCAATGGGAAGGCGACTGGCAGCTTGAGCTTTCATTGGATGGCCAACCACTAGACCATGATGGGTGGACTTATGCTGTTGATTTCCCTGCACAATTTGGCTCAGTGAAACAATGGAAGTCATGTGTAAGACGAAGAAAATGGATTAGATACAGAAAATTTAGTGCTATGAATTCATGGTGTGCTATTGCCCCTCTTCATAAAGATCCGACTCAGGAGCCTTTCATAGATGTAAGTATTGGTGGAAATCAAATACCATACGCCTCTGCGGGAACCTTGGCTGTTTGGGCTATAACTGCTCAAGGGCGTGTCATGTATAGGGTGGGTGTTAGTACAATTTCACCGGAAGGCTTAAAATGGATAAATGTTAGTATTCCTCCAAATTGTGACATCAAACAAATTTCAGTTGGACCCACTGGATTAGTGTGGGCACTACTTTGGTCAGGAAGAGCAATAGTAAGAAAAGGTATCACAAAAGATTGCCCCTCTGGTGAAGCCTGGCTGGAAGTTAAATCGCCTCCTGATACCAAATTAATCACTGTATCAGTTGGATATAATACAGTTTGGGCTGTTAGTTCTGATACAAGGGTATGGTTTAGGAAAGGTATAGAGGGAACCCTAGTAGGAAATTCAGAAACAGCTGCAATGGGGACTGGGTGGTTAGAAATAAATGGTAATATGATCCACATTTCAGTAGGCATTAATGATCAAGTATTTGCCATTGGAGAATCTAATAAAAGTATTTACTGGCGTTATGGAATAACACCTTCTGAATTAACGGGCAAGAGGTGGAGAACTATACAAGCAAATATGCAACTTAGTCGCACATCTAGCTCTACTAGTATAATTTCATCATCATCAAATCCTAAGCACCACAGCTTAAGTTTACTAAATGAAAATGTTCCTGAATTAAAGACAAATATAAATTTACGAAATTCTTGGGAAGAGTCACATTCAGCACCTATTGAAAACACATTACCACTAAAGCCATCAAAAGAGATACGACCAAAGAAAAACTCAAATATAGAACATATTGATTTATCTGGAAAAAGCTATGAAACAACATTGAAAAATCCAAGAGCTTGGAGTCCAGTTCGAAGTGTTGGGTCTGTGGTAGGAATGGAAGCTCAACCAGACAGTGACAGTAGTGTTTTTGATTTAGATTCTGGAATGTATTTTGATGAAGAAGTAAGTCAAACAGCTTGGGGAACTTGTGATGCAACATGGACATTCATAGAAGCTGGAGCTTGTTCTATAGATACTGTACAAGCACCACATTGGTTTACAGATTCCAAAAATGCTTACAACACTGATATTACGGCTAAATGGCGATTCCAAATTCTTGATTCTTTAAAAAGTAGAAATATTGTAGATGTTGACCACAGCAACTATGGATTAGCAATTGAAATGAAAGGTTGGACTCGAAGTTGTGAAGCAAGATTGATGTGTGAAAATAACTCCAGTGAAGATTCTATAGTGTCACTGTATTGGCATGCTTCAGAAAATACAGGAACATTATCAGTGTTTCAACCAGATGGAACTATCAAATTTATACTTAATTTAGGTGAAATAACTAGTATTATAACATCATCAGAACCTGGTTGTCCTCGAATTACATTAACAATTCCAAATCAAAATCAAAAGATTATTAAAATTCAATTTGCATCTGAAATGGAGCAAGAAGAATGGCTTAATGTCTTAGTGGACATTTCATCTCAGATTAATGCTTTATCTGGTAAACCTTCAAATCATTCAGCATGGGTTGTAACTAATTCTGGTGATGTACTCAATTGGGATCCAAAACCAGCAGAACACAATACTGATCGAAATGGCAGCTACACAAAGGAGTTTCAAGTTTTTGGTAAAGACATTATAAGAGGCTTTACAACAACTCTACATAATAACTTTCCACCTGGAACTGTAATAAATATGACAGGATGTTTATTTGATGAAATTAATCGATTTCACATTAATTTGCAAGGCCCTGAGATTAAAAAACAAAGGCATACCATTGAAACAGAAGTAACTGAAATACCATTACATTTCAATGTTAGATTCGATGAATCTACTGTTGTTTGTAACACGAAAAAGTCTGGTTACTGGGGAGTAGAAGAGCGACATGTCCTGCCTTTGAAGCCTGGTCAAGAATTTTCTATTAAAATAACATGCGAAAGTAACGGATTTATTATCAATGTTAATGAAATTCACTTTTGCTCTTTTAAACATAGAATAAGTCCAGAAAGTATTACATCTTTATTAATCATGGGACCATTAAAGTTATACACACTAGAGTACAGTTCTGCAAGTGCTATTATTGGACCTGATGAAATGATCTGGCGTATGATGGGTGGTTATTTACGAAAAGTTGAATGTTGTAAAAATGGGGTAATTTGGGGAATATCTCATGACCATAGAGTATGGGTTTATACAGGTGGTTGGGGTGGTGGTGTTCTTAAAGGTACTAATATTCGAAATTGCTATTAATAATTCAGTTTTGGTAATATTAATAAATTCTCATATCAATGTATATTTAATTGCAGGAATTGGAGGTAATGAAGGTATTCATGCAATGACAGATACACAAACTTACTGTGTCTATGAAAATCAAAGATGGAATCCTTTGTCTGGTTATACTTCAACTGGTCTACCAACTGATCGGTTCATGTGGAGTGATGTAACAGGCAAACATAAAAGGACCAGGGAGCACACAAAATTACTTAGCCGACACTGGCACTGGGTAATAATTTCCTATTTACTTTGCAAATTAACTATAAATAATTTTAAAATGATAAATATATAACCATATATATATATATTATGTATTATACACTTAAATATTGTGAGTATAACTACTTCGGTGTGTTTAAAATATAAAACATTTATCCAACAGATTTCGGAATGGATGATAGACTACAATACTCCAGGTGGAGTAGATGGTGAAGGTTGGCAGTATGCAACAGATTTCCCAGCTCCATACCATGGAAAGAAAGTCTTTACTGACTGTGTGAGACGTCGAAGATGGTACAGAAAAGCTCAAATTGTCACAGAAGGTCCATGGGTTAGAGCTGGAAGTACTGCCTTACTCGATGTTTCATTGTGGGTTAGTATAGTAATGAAAATTGAACATAGAAAATTATATAATTAATTTTGTCTGTATTTTGTAAAATCTTTACCAAATCAAATAATTTATTTTAGGCTCACGAAAAAGAAGTATCTTTGTGGGCTGTCACATTAGCTGGTGATGCAATTTATAGAACTGGAGTCACAGCAGCCACACCAACGGTATTTGTAAAATTAATTGATGGTGTTAAATTATTACATATTAAAATTTTGCTTTCATTATATTAATATGTACCTAATATATTGTGTTACTGTGTGTTAAGCCACAGAGTTAATTTATATTTTCAAATATCAATTATCATTATACATTCTAGGGTCTTCATTGGGAACACATAAATTGCCCTCATACACTTGTTGCAATAAGCACCGTCAATAATTTGATATGGGCCGTAGGTCGAAAAGGAGAGTTGTATTACAGAGATGGTGTTACAAAAGAGAACCCTGGTGGTTCCAATTGGAAATTAATTGAGGCTCCTAAATGCACTGTCCCTTTTAGCCAAAAAACTAATATTGGTGCAAAGTTGGTTTCACTATCACAGAATTCAGCATGGGTTATCCTCACAAATGGTATCATTGCTGTAAGAACTGGCATTACTAGCAACTTGCATGAAGGCAAACAGTGGAAATATTTAACAGGTAACTCATATTTCATGTGTTGTTACTGGAAAAGATGAAAACAAACATAATGTACTAAAAAAATCCTTACTTTAAAATTAATAACACTTTATTATATAAGCAGCTTTCAAAACTTTTTAATAATACGGCCAGGTGTTATTATTTTACTGTTGTTTTACTGAAGTGTCGAAACATTCGTATTGGTATCATGATATATATGAAATAGATATTAATTTCATTTTTCAGATTGTGATTTACCATTTAAACATGTGTCGTGTAAAGAGCAAGAAGTATGGGCGATAAGAAATGATGGTGTACTTCAAAGGCGCCTCGGCGTAACTGTGGATAACGTGGCCGGCATCGCCTGGCAAGAAGTTCACTGCGGGCCTTTAGTTCATGTCTCAGCGAGAATCTGTTCATCTTAATGATAAACTTTTGACAGAGTATAGCTTGTTTATTGCTTTAATTATTCATATATTGTGCATGCGATATATTTAAGATAATATGAGTACTCTAATCTGATGGCAGTTATATGACAATGCATTCCTTAATTATTTAATTAAATTTTATACCTTAGATATTTAAGCGATATTTGTGATATTCTTTGAACTCCAAAGTCGAATTTTCGAATAACGTGTATCTCTTTATTCCAAAAACTGCTCATTATATTTTTAGTTTATTATTAGCATATACTTTATTATAAGATAAATGATCTAGTCATAAAATTGTTTCAAGTTCCTTTGTACTTAATTTTTAGTTTTATAGCTACATTAAATCATATACAAAATATTTATACATAGCATGATCAGAATAATGAATAAATGATATTATGAAAGAAGTAATTGTGTTTTATGTTAAAGTTATTTTATTTATTTTCTTCCTCAAAATACACATAATATTACATTACAATATCATTATATTGTAATGTAATACTTCAGTATATAATGAATTCTGTACATAATAAATTAATTCTGTGTATATACACACATTTAATATTAAATGTAATATGGGTGACAGGAGCCCATACTGAGTAAAACTCGAGTTAAAGGGCTCTCCGCCTCTTTTTACCGCATAACAAAAAACAAATTTACTTACTGTACATGATGTAAACGAATTGATACTAACTGTGCTCGCTGACTTATCCGCAATTATTTTAATTTGTAACTGGAAGAGTCATATTTTACTGAAATAAAATAAAATGTTATTGCTATTATCGGATAGTCGGTTCAACAGATTCAGATTTTTTTTATATCTATAACAAACAAACAAATCTTTATTCATAATACTTAATACACCTGCACACTATACACTACATACATTATAAATTTCAAGTCTCTTCAAAAACAAGACTTTCATACAAACTTCCAACCCCGTTTCACCCCCTTAAGAGTGTAGTCCTTTCTTAGCTGTCTACACCCTAAAACCTACCTGCCAAATTTCACGTTTGTATATTTGTATTGTTATAGTTTCTGAGATTTCTTTATTAATCAGTTAGTGGTATTTCACTTTTATGTATATTGTTTTATAATAATATAGTGTGTTTTAATAAATCAAATCAAAATATTATTCATTCAACTATGATCATAAAACACTTTTGAATCGTCATGTTGAATGTTGATACAATGTTGAGAGTAGATTATGTCAAAAAACAACAATCTTTTATATATCCTGCCTAGAAGTCAATAAATACTAAGTCCACGCTTTTATATCTTTAATATAATCTTACATTGAGCTATATGCATTATTTATCAATGTTTTTTTATATGAGCTTTAAATTTTTTAACAGGCTGAGTTGAAAATATTTTTGGAATCTTATTGTAGAAACGAATATCGTGCCCGGGAAGGATGTGATAACTTGGCGAAGTCTGAAACTAGGTGTTATTAGTTTACCTTTCCTCCTCGTGTCCATACAATGATTGTCACCGTTTCTTTCGAAAATATGAATATTATTGTGAATATATGTCCAATGTACATTTATGTTGTAAATATATTGTGCAGCTACTGTAATTATACCCGCTTTATTAAAAATATCTCAAAGGGAGTTTCGAGTTCTTTGGTTAACTTTATGGAACTCTACGAATAAATATTATTTATCCGTGATAAATATATATGTGAGTGTTGTGTGTTTGTGTATGGTTGAATGTATTTTAGATATTTATATTTAATAACTATTCTGTGACCTCGTATTTGCGCGTGAGAAGCCATTTTATGAATTTCTCCTACATTCTATTAGGATAAATGTAAAGCAATTTATTAGCTATATTGTATAGACGATTACCTTGGGAAAAAAAATGTGATTAAAAACAGTCCTTTTTTTTTGTTGGCGCAGGGAAAATCTTCATAGATACCTGACTCCTGGGGGGGATGTCGGGTTATGTGAGATTTGTACTCACTAAAAACACCTGCGATGGCCGCCATTAGCACGGAAACGGAGAGGCTGCGGGATCGCTTTCGCAGCACGTCCGCTGCCCCTCCCGAATTAAAAGCAGTCCTAACTGGTACTGTTTGGCAAATCTGAAAATGACGCCGATCGATTACATAACTGATAAACATTTTACCAAATTGTTTAAATAGCTCTGATATTTCTAATAACAATCTAATTTAATAAGCGACTTAACTGCACCACCCCAGAAAGAGATACAGGAGGAAATGATGATGGTCATAATAGACGGTTTTTATAACTTTAGAAACAGACATCGGTTTTAGCTGTTTGTGTAAATATTCTAGTTTACGGACTCTCTTGTTAACATCAGCCAGCCATCAACAGTTCTGTAAAATTGAGTTTTATAATGGCTCCAATCTGTTTTATGAATTTTGTTTTTTTAATATATTTGCAGTTACAAAATTGTGCTTTTTGTTGTCAAGTTTGATAAAGAAAGCATCTCGAATGAGAGAAGGTTATAAATGAGTTTTAGTTAAACTCAGAGTGTGTGAGTTTATACCTTCTACAAAAGATGAGAGTTGTGTCATCAGCAGAAGATATAAATTAATAAGTTTTCATAAACAAGGAATGACTTAAGATGCTTCTGTAATGGACTCCCACAGTTAATAGAACTCTCACCGCTCGATATGTCAGCTATCCTTACCCGTTGTGCTCGATGAAAGGGATTGAAATGAAAAAAAAACCTATTTTTACTGTTCTCAACTATAAATCACGTAACTAACGTTCAAATATGAACGTTAGTTACATTCGTAAGCAAAGTAGAACACATACTTTTACTACATAATATTGCCCTTAATAAATTTCTTAATCCTAACGTATGTATGCTCGTTAATATTTAGGTTTCCCTGGTCTGTAGCAGTACCCTTGGTTTTCATCAACTAATTCGAGAAACCGTTTCCTGCCAGAAACAGAAAGAATAGTAGATTAATAGTAGGAGGCTAAGTAAATGATTCAAGAAAAACATTTTCTAAATTTTATAACAGGTAAATTGGTATTAGTAAATTGTACCTGACTTTTTGTAAAAGCGTATGCATTCTCCCACTACAGAGTCCATCTCTGCATATTGGTGTAATAAAGACAATATCATTGGTAGAAAACTACAATATTCCTGAGTACTATATATATATATATATATATATATATATATATATATATAATATGGGACATTAACTATAGAAGAAAATAGGTTTATAATGTAGGTAAAATGTTAAAACGTGCAGTTAATTTTACTCATAAAACGTTTTATTATTATCCAACTTACTTTAGAATAACTAAATGAAACACTATTCGCCACACGCATAAATTTATTAATAAACGTGTTACAACAAATAATCTAATTCGTATCTAATAAAGTGATTGTTTGGATCATTTTGTATTCGGGGGTATCCACCCACCAAAGCATCTTGACCTCCAATATATAAAGTGTTATATATCTTCCAATAAACGTCGCGAACTTTTCTTGCGGGGTGAAATAGACCCTGAAATAATAAAAATTAATTATTATCACACAATTAACAACGACAGCACATGTGAAATATCACATATAAGACGTAGCATTTTACAATAATATTTCTTCATTCCACTGACCTGTAAAGCATATTGAAGTATTTTAACAGGTCCAAGAGCCACTCTCATGCCTTCTACAGCATCCATAAAAGCTTGTACGAGATGGGGGGATGTTTCAAATATGTTAGGCCAGACATGATTCAACAAGTGGATGAGAGCATCTTCGCAACCAAATCCATATACACCCAGAGCCATATGTTTTATAGCTGCACATGCAGTCTGCCGATGAACAAGGTCTCTGTAAATTTAATAAAAACATGATTAGGGGACAAATTGATATGCTGTGATGCTTAAATGCCGGGAGACCGGACAAGTAATACTGTAAATTAATTGCCAGAACAAATTAAAGTCAATAATATTAGTCATACTTGGATAATATATTTAATCTAAATATCTATTGTTTTATAAGCTATGTTATACCTGTCCATAAGTGCGTCCTCGAGGAGTGGACAAACGGCGTAAATGTAGTCCTTTCCCATCTCACCAATATACTCAAACAAGAAAGACAACGACTTGAGTACACCATTTTGTACATTCAACTCTGGCACTCTGTATTCGTTCATCAAAGCCGGTAAAACAGTGAAAGGGGAACATGTTTCTGCTACAATAGCAATGGCCACTGTTGTGCACACTCTGAAAAATAGTTATACATTTTTAAAAATTACTATAAAATAAAGTTTTTTAACAATCTCTTGAACATGATTAATATTATATAACTAAACACAATTCTAATTACCTGTTTTGTCTCTCTTGCACTTTTAAGTTATTGAGCAGCGTTGCCAACACGTCATGTGGACCGATAGCTTTAGCGATGTAACCGAACGTATTCACTGTCGCTCGCCTAATAGCTTTCTTGTGTGCTTTGAGCAGTTCAAGCAATTCGAAGCAAATTCTCATCCATTCTCTCGCCGATACAAACTCTGGACCCCTGTCCGCAATCCGCCCGACCAAATCAATGCAATTTTCTTGCACTTTTTCATGCCTGTAAAAGAGACAAACGACATTTTAGTTCTTTAACAATTATTTGATCCTATCTCATTTTAAAACACGAGACATATGAGCCAAAATCCAAATTAACAATTATTATTTAGTTTCAAGTACCTGTTTTTCAAAATTGGTGTCAATCTAGGCAAAAGGTCTTTGATGGGTGGAGTCATCTTCGTCATACCGATTACATTAACGATTGCTTTCAGTGCGCCTAATATCGATCCCAGTACTTCTGGGTATTCTTCGCCTAAATATTCGTATAGTACGACACCTAAATGCCCCATAAGTTTTTCCTGATAAAAAATAAGATAGTTTATTTCAGTTATAAAAAAAAAAGAAATTCTGAAGCAACTTAGATTCAAATACATATATTTATTTTATAATTAAAAAAAAGTATTACGACTAGAAAAAAAACGAGTACCTCTTGGCAAGTTTTCATTACGACTGCAATCCGGGAGATGAGATCGGCAGCCTGTTGACGGACCTTCGCTGATTTGTTGTTCATACGCCAGAGGATAATACCACAGATTTGTGGTAGATAAGGCTTCACGCGTTTGCCTAGCTGATTTACAATTGTCCCGAATCCGTTTAACATTACGACATCCTGATCAAAACATAACAAATTACTCGTTTTAAATTAACGTTCAAGTTTCAGCTGTAAAGTACTTAAAAATAAAACTTAATTACTCACCTCTGTGGTTTGTTCTTGGAATGCGTACAGTATGCCGTCAATTAAGGCTTCTTCAAGTTTAGAGTCAATATCCGCGGCGCCCAGATTAGCAAGGATCTTTTCAATAGATTCCATTACCATTTTTCTATACTGTTCATTGTCGTCTTTCAGATCATCCACAATTCTGTTTATAATTTCTGATGCACCAACCTTAAAAAAATATTTCAATCTAAACAAGACGCTTAATGCGACATACTGCAATTATTAAAAGAAATAGCGAAATGCTGAACTTATTTTCGTTTGTGGATTTAGTTTTATAGTATGTGTCGATTTTATGTGTCAAAATAAAATAAAATTACTGAAAAAATCTGGAATTTTAAGTTTCTCTAAGATATTATATTATAGGGTAGTTTTAGGATATTCTAATTAAAATTTTTGAAGTTTCGATTTTGTCAATTTTAAACATGTTTTACGGTAGAACTTTTAGAAAAAAATAAACGTATCATTGTAAAATACATGCCTTGTTGGCTATTTCAACAGTAGTATCGACTAGTTGCCTGTAATTGCGACGATCGAGAGCCATTCGATGGTTCCAAAAGTGTTTGAAAAAGTGTGGAAGAATTTCATCCATAATATACTGAGGTTCAACACCGTCAGTACCGCAACACTGCTTCACTACCTGCAGAAATATTGTTAAAATTTTAATGTCTATTTTAAAGTAGATATAAAAGGGTGAATGGTGAATTACTATCAATATTTAAGGTATTCTCCTTACTCGGTACATGATTCTCATTCGATTTATGTAAAAAAATAGGTATTTAATTCTTGACCAAATATCCAAAAAATTCAATTTAAATAAATGAAGTGTGGTCACACATTGCCAGCCGTCCGTCTTCCCGCGCGATATTCCCAAATCGCTGAGTACCTACCGCGAGCGTAATCTTAAACACTAATTAAAGACTACGAGACTTCGGACAGTTCCGTATTCCAACATATGTCCAAGGAAACGTCTCGTGTATTTTAAAGAGTATGCAAACAGAGAGGAGTTGAAATTAAAAGTCACCAGTACTTTCGAAACTGTTAAAAGTGACCCATTCGTGTTAAATCGTGTGAGAGACTCGTGTAAATAGGTTCATAGTTTAATGTTTGTCTGTCGTTGTAAATAAGTATGATTCCATTTTTAAACACGCCGGCTATATCATGATAGGTAAACAGTTCATATTATTTTTTGTCCCAAGTTAACATAATTTACCTAGTCAACAAATTAATTGCTTAAACGAGTGACATATTTTGGTATTTTTGTCTGTCCTAGACGAGGATTAAAGTATGATGGTTGATTGGATCATGCTTGTTTATCAAAGGTAGCCTGCTACCCTGTTAACCCGTGGCGGCGTTTCGACGTCGGTATACTACCGCGCGATAACTAAATGCACCTACCTACATACCTGTTTTGTATCGACAGCGCAACTAGGGTATCCACACGACGTGTTATTAATTATATAGCTTTTGGTTAACTTTACTTAGAAGTTTATTAATATTTATGTTATATGTAATTTTTGTGATATATAATCGTCAAATATCACGTCCTTAAGTATCGATAGTATTCAAACAGTCATGCTGTATACAAATTGCAATTTAAAAATTTTAATTGCAAATTAATATCAATAAATAATTATTGATTACTGTATTATATTACTTTAGAAGAGAGGAATTACAAAACAAATACAGTAAAGATCACCATTTTATGAACAAACATATATTGAAACTACGAAATTATTATAATTTATAAAAAAGTATTTTTAAGAAGTAATTGGGGGTTTGATTAGTGTATAATAAGCAAATGTACAAGACAAACGCACCTTTAAGACAATCTTTTTCATTTCTTCATCTGGTGACTGAAATTCACGAATCAAAATGAGCATCACTTCACGCGTGTAATAGTTCGCGTATTCTGCATCCATCAAAGGTATAAGGTAACCAATGGCTTTAAGAAAGGCGGCTAACCCTTTACCGCGATGTGTTCTGATACCCTTCCACAAGGGTTTGAGCACGGAATCGAAGGATTCGATACCGTAGGGCGTGGCCGCCTCCGCCAGCGCGGCGCTGGCTAAAGCAGTAATCGTTCGCACTTTCTGCTGTTCATCGACCAATCCTGTTTTTGAATACAAGTTGTTTGATTTAAGATTTATGATATCCATTGCATGATACATATTTACTATAATAATAGGTCATTTTAATTATACTAAATTCATAAGCAATTCGACTTACCATGTTCAATAATTTCGACAAGAGATTTCAGATGTGGTAGTATAGCACATCCCATCAAAATGGCAATCTGTTGCACGATTTTGATACCAGTGTGCCGAGCTTGCCATGATTTTTTCGATCTACAAACAGCCTTTAAGAATGGTAACAGTGATGGTATACCTGAAAGATGCGTTGAACAGAAAGTTTCGATAATATTATATTTAAATAGTATCAAATATTTTATATTGTTCATTGTACTTACCGAGAGCAGATGCAACCACAGCAAAAGCTCTAGCAGTGGTGTTCCGCACATATTCATCAATATTGTCAATATCAGGTCTCATAGTAGATATCATAGTGGCTAACCCGGCAGCTTTAGCCAAATTCGAAATAATCTCACGTCCTTCAACACGAGCATAGTAATCTTCGTCAATCAAGAGTGGTTCTATTACGACCAAAATCTATAAAACGAAAATAAATTATGTTTCCAAATTGATATATTGTTTTTTTTTTAAGATATAGCTCTAGATACAATATAACTTACTTTGTGTACATAAGGGCGAACTAAATCATCCAACTTATAGAGAATTCTGTCAATGACTTTCACAAGCAAATGGCGCTCCTGGTCTTCAAGGGTGGGGCTCATAAGCAATGGTAAAATCTGATTGAAGAGTGGACCAGCACCGAAGTCGCGGGCTTTGTCAGTGATTTGACGTAGCGCTGCTTTGCACATTGGCGGGGTGCCATTCTATGAAAATAAAATTAATAAATTGTATGCATATTTTATAAAAATAATTGAGATGTATTATAGATAAACACAACTTTTAATATAATTACGTATACTCTATTCCAAACTTAAGAGGAGTAAAGCTAAATAAACATTTGACAGCAAATTGACGCGACATTGGCCGAGAGCTTGATTAATCTATGATATTCACTATGAATTTGCGAAATAATGGTGTTTCGAAAGTCGAAAAAATTATTATAGGAATTATCGATGTATCGATTATCGAAATATCATGAAATACGTAAATATATGGTTTGTTTATCTTTATTCCTACTTCCATTAGAATAGGCTACAGTTATTCTTACTTTAATTTTAAGCAGCAATTTCATGATTTTCCTCTCTTTTAATTCCTCTGGTGAAAGAGAATCCTCGTCTACTTCTATAAGCAGTTTGTCGAAGTACTGAGCATCCTCGGGCTTCATAAAGGGCAGCTGCTGACTGCCCTTGGGCTGCGGGTCGAGGAGGCGCGCCGCGGCCGCCGCCGACCCCCCCACTTCCTCCGTCTGCATGAAAAAGCCGATTGGGGTACCAGCCAAAGGCGTGGGCGTTGCGGTCAGCTTACGAGCCGGGGTCCGAATCGGAACATAACCTGGGCAACAACATAAAAGATTAACGATGCAATCGTATGCCATCAAACGGAAAACTATTTGGTTATGCATAGTTTCGCATGCTCTGCTAAATATACAAAACGGCAACTGAGGAATTAAAGCACAATCTGGATGTCTATCCGACGGCATGACTGTAAAGCCTTATTGTCATCATTCATCTGAAATAAAAATGTATTATTAAAATTGGTTCTTTGATATTCAAAATTAAACAACACATGTATTGTGATTGACACTTTTACGTCGATGTACATCCGTGACTTTGATGTTGGCTTTTAATACATGTGTCCTGAAACTAAAGTTATGATAAATTACTAAGAGTTTACCTGTGCCTTAAATCGATTTTAAGTTGTTTGAAAATAAATGATAATTTAAAAAAAAAAAGTGAAACTCTAGAGTATACGGTACTTACCAGCCGGCGGAGGCAAAACCTTGTACCCAGCTGGGAACATGGCGTCGAGTTCTTCATCTGTGTAGGGTCTGTTTCGCTCATCTATTTCTTTTTCCCAACGGTAAGCTTGAAGTTGCTCTGGTGTCATTGCGGCTATGTGGCCTGGCGTAGGCGTAGCCATAGCCATAGCTTTCACACCCACTGGGGTAGACTATAAAAAATATAAACAGAATAATGATGAATAATTCAATTGTTGTGTTATGTCCAATTGTTATAGATTTTTGATTGAATTAAAAAATATTGTTAACAAGTGTACTTACACCGCCAGGTGTAAAGATGGGCGTGTGCGGCGTAGGTGTGGCGTGTGAGGGCGTGGCGTGTGAAGGAGTCGCGTGTGAGGGCGTGGCGTGCGACGGCGTGGGCGTGGCCGCGGCCGGCGTAGCGCCCGGTGTTTCATCCCATCGGGAGCGGCGCTTTGTGCCCGGCGTCGGAGTCTCTTGAATTGTATCGACTCCGGCGCCACGGTCTGTACGTGGTGTCTCGGCCCATCCGCTCGCGTGACCAGGAGTCTCTACAAAATTTCAAATGAATTGATTATATTGTTATACCAATAAAATGAATAATTCACATAAGCTTTGTATTTTAATTGTGATACATTCAGCAACTTTGGATTTCAAAAGAAACGATTCTTGCAAATGTTATAGCATGTGAGTAAGAAGGCGCAAACAAAGAACTTATTATTAAACATATGTATCTTTAATACTTTAATGCTATAAAATGCATGTAGTCATTAATTTAAAATTATGGTCTTCTGGGAGTTATGTAAATCTTCTGAAATTAGTGATATATCATATTTAATAACTTATTTTTTAATATTTATCTTAGTACTATTGCAAAATACTACTAAGAAAAAACATTTTTTTATAGTGAGTGAGAGGTTAAGAGTTCATTTTCATTTAAGTAATTTTTTTTTCCTTTTTTGCTATAGATTATTTACCCACAAAAGTGCTATTTACTCTAATTGTACATTACATGCACATACAGTGTGAATTAATAAATATAATCTAACTTGTATTTTTTTCGTCTTTATTTGTATTCATATATTGACTATTGTCTTCAATAGTCATCTCACATACACTAACATATCTTCTAACCACAAGCATTTCTAACACATTGCAATAATTTAATAAAGAGTTTGTGAGTCAATGGATCTTTAAGAAATATGTCTATCAAATTTTTTATAAAAATGCTTCATAGTGTCATATACCCTGTACAAGATAGTTTAATCTTTTTGACAGATGTAATTTTTTGTGATCGACATAACTTTGCAATGACGAACATATTATTTTCTTAATTTAATGATTTTAAAAATTATAAAAATATTTAAAAAAATACAAATAATACAAAAGTTCCTAAAGATTCAAGTGTTATCTGAAAATTTTAAGACTTTTTCTATTATGTATTATTGTTTAAGTAAAATTTAAATAAAATCACTGAAAATAATAGATGTTTGTACTATGTTACATCGGTCGGACAGTAGGGACGTGAATAACAGGCAGTAACTGCTACAAATATTGATTACAAAAATCCTTATTAAAGATCATCGTTAAGTTATTGTTACGAACGGGGGTCCTTTTGGTTGGGTTCTCTTTAGCTGGTATAACTCTTTTTAGAAAAGTAAGTTAAAAAAAAATTTAATTCGAATTTTTTTTCATTTCAAATTAGACCATCAACTGTTGTATATGTTATATTTTCTGTTTCTAATCACTAGCTCGTCTGTCAAATAGATCAAGCTAACTTGAACAGGGTATAGTAAACATTTAATAATTATTAGTTTGTGGCCCTAATAAAACAATTATTTACTATTATAATTTTCGAAGTTTAAAATAACTATATTAAATAAAATAATATTTGATTTATAATATCATTAAAGCATTGTTTCGTTTTATGTATTTAACCTTACCTCTATCAGTTTTAGGGGTTTCATCCCAGCGGTTACGTCTTGAGGCATGGTGCGCGGGAGTTTCTCGACCGGGTGTAGCATGTCCCGGAGTCAGGTGGGCTGGCGTGGCGTCCCACACGCGCGCGGATGGTGTTGCGCCGGGTGTCTCTCCACCACGACCTCCTCCACCAGGTGTCTCTTCCCAAGCACCACGCTGGTTTAATCAAAAATATTGTCAATGTAGTATTATCAGTGTTTAGAATTTATTCATATAGCCTTTTTACTGCACAAACCTCATTTTCCCAAGAAGGTGTAGCTTGCGAACTGGGTGTGGTTGCAATGACTGGTTTCTTGACAGAAGGGGTATCTTCGGAACTCTGATCCCATCTACCTTTGCGTTTGGCTGCTGTAGGTTTAGTTGCTTCACCATTTGACTGAGCCACAGGTTTCAATGTCCCCTCTCTTGCTCTTTCTAATAGTTTTTTTCTTAACTGTAATTAGATTAAAGCATAATTACTGTCTCTTTTTCTTATTTAAAGCATTAATACAATTACTGGAACTAATAATATAATTTTTATAGAACAACTTACTTCTGTTTCTTCAGCTCGTAAATATTGCTCTTTCATTATTTCTGTATAGGTTCTGGAGCCTACATCTGGTGTTTTACCACCTGTAAAACAAATTTATATGAGTATTTCAAAAAACAAAATATTAAAACCACTAATAACAAAATATGGAATAATAATAAAAATAATCTATGGAATCACCAAAAGTTCAACAATATAGCTAAACAATGGGCTGCCTAGGGATGTAAAAAGATGAATCGATCCTGTCCCCTAGGGCTATTGTTGTCTCCACTCCTAACACAAGTTTGTAGCTCAATTGGAGATTAGAGCTGACTAGATTATAATAAATCTTACCAATAATTTCTAAGTAACTTGTATGTAATTTACCTTCAGCAAATGGATCTGATCGTTCTGGTGATATAATCATCCGACGCCTTTTCTGACGATATTCATCTTCTCTATCTGCAATAGTGGGCCTCCTCTTATCGGCGAAGGGATCATAATCTTTGTCACTCTAAAAACAAAAATAATATTCAAAAGACCAACATTAAATTAATCAAATTAAAACATTCTATAGAGGATATAACAATTAACCTGCGCTATGTCATTAAGTAAAGATGCAGGTGCTGTATAACCAGGCCTCTTTTGTGATATGGGCACATTCTCGACATCTTCGTCTTCAACTTCATCGTTTGCAGCAATTGATGTCACATAACCATCATACCTGGATTTGCCTACTTGTCCAGCATTATCGTATATGTCATTGTCATAATATGTTTCACCCAGAGACACTCCTTTTCCTGAACCATTTTCAGGAAGTTCATTTTTTTTCGATTGTATTTCACGAATTTGTGCTTCAATAGCTGTAATAAACAAATGTTATACAATTATTTATACATTTATACATTGATAAAATAAATAGCGTGCTGCTTGGCAATATCAGTATTAGACATGTTTAAAACAATATTGCCTAATATATTTACATAATTAAACATTACATATAAATAAGCAATTATATTACACTTCACATGAAAATATGCTTTAAAAAACTAAAATGGCTGTATATTGCGGTTTATTAACAATGTCCGCTATAGGAAGAAATTATTACCTTCATGAGTTCTTGGTATTTTATCCATTATTTTATAAACATCTAAAGTAAATAATCGTCATAAACGTATTTCACTAGCACTACACTTTCTGAAATACTACATTAATATTCTTAAAATCTGTAATCACTAATCATTAACCCAATAACCACACCAACAGGCAACAACTCGGACAAAAAGCCCACAGATTATTAAAAAGTAATCTCAAGCAAGAGCATATACATAGACTAAAATACAGATTATAAGTTTGGACAAGATACATTATTGTCCCATTACACTCTCGGTAACGATATATATCAATAAAAAAAATGAAAAGACTATACAATACGCCATTAACCTTAAGCCTTCGAAACTAAAAGATATTACGCCTTTAATTACATTGCCCCACACACTATTCTGTTTGGCGGTAAGACATTTTAGAGAACCACTCATGTAAAAAAAATTATCTCCGATCGATAAAATTGTTTAAAACCATTATATATGATTATAGCTCACGGTGCTATATGTATATAGCTATAATTTTTAACAAGTTTTGGTATTGGATAATACGAAACGAACACTTAAATAAATATGACATTACTCAACAATTTAACATAACATTATAAAAAACATTAAGTTAATACCTATTAACTTTCAGACAGAATACAGAATACAAATTTAATTGTATTTGATAATGATATAACTTTATATTTCAAATGATGTAAAAGGGCAACTGAGTAATTCTAAAGTGATTGTAAAGGCCTATAAGGATTAAAAGTATTATGATTTGATTCAATGTCAAATATATGATGAGCTTTTATAAACACAGTTGTAAACAACAAAATAACTAAACGTTTGCTTAATATATACGAGGTTCAAAACAATATGCTCTTGACTAATAACATTAAAATGTTAAGTACATTTCCTATTACGGTTTCCTATTCATTCACTAAGATACGGCCATCCACGTTAAATTATTATCGACGTGGATTAGCATGAGTGAGTGACGCTCGTGATTACAAAATGTCTTTGTGTATGTTTATTTTATTAAAAAAAAATATTTGACGTAGGTGGGCGTGCCTTGGTGAGTGAATATATCTAATGATATCCTTAATAGTGTCACACAAATTGTGATTGTTTTGTTTCCTAATGTCATCATTATACGAGAGTGATCATGTGATGTGGTGTAAAAATTTTAAAGCAATGAAAAAACATACTACTGAAATAAATACTTTATACAACGTTTTAATTTTTTTTATGTAAGTATACCAAAAAAATTTGTTTAAATTTAGCTAAGAGTTAAAAATTTTACTCAATGCATACGGTATTCAAAATATTACTGGTAACCCTAATTTGTCGTACATGATCCAATGTCTGTGGTTTATATTCTCCTTGCTAGCGGTAGCACTGGGTACGTGTGTGCACGAAAATAATATTTTTTGTTTTCTTTTATATATGTATATATATAATAATATTAAAAGATAATTGTCTGTTTTTGATAGGAGGAAGAAACTGCGATCCTGGCTTTTCAAGGATAATTTTCCAGGTTGATTAGCTACAGTACATACGGTACGTACTGATATATTTTACAAAGATTAGTTCCACGTCAAATGTGTTGGAAGAAGGTGACACGTATTATCAGAATCCGGAATACCGATTTTTGAATTATAAACATTATTTTTATCATTTTTTTGACTTATTATAAAAAAATGTTAATTTCTTGTGCATACTCTCAATATTATTAAAAAATCGGGCATGACAATACTTTCAGCGAAAAAAATTAGAATGAGTTTTACAAGTCCAATTATTTACCATGTTATTATTGTTTATTGCAAAAAAAATTACATGCATTTCTGCTGTAGAAGCTGCGTAATATAAGTAATTATCGTATTCCATATTAAATGACTGTTTTAGAGAAAAAAAAAACACATGTTCATAGTAAATTAGCTTTATTGAATGTTAAAAATATAAAAAATACCTAAAATAAATGTAACAACGCTTATCTTCTAGGAATTAAATACTAAAAGTTTTTTCTTCTAATATGTACACTTTTTTGGAAACCTTTCATTTAATTACATTCAATTATAACTTTCATTTCAAATGTGCAATAAATGTAGACAGTTACTGCATATTTAAAAACTAAATATTATAATAGTTCTTCTGATCTGATCATAGCTTAATTTGTGAATTAAGTGATGATCAGTTAGAGTCTCTGTGGAGACTGACAATTATTTACATAAGTTACTTGGTCCACATGGTTTTCATGAACCTTTCAACTTTTTTATTATATTTTGATGTTTAAAATAAAGGATTACTGTTTTTTTATATGAACAAAATCATTATTTTTGTAATAGGCAATGTTACAGTATATAATAATTTCACATGTTTATTCTAAACATTGATAAATTTAAAAAGTCTACTTCAAATATTCTAGTATATAGATTAATATAATCTCAGTAAAAGCAGTGGGTACTGATTACGGTATTTTATGGACGTAGTGAGTAATATTATTTCATGGCTAGATGATTTCTTTTTAATGCTTAAAACATAAATTATTTATTGCGTTGTTCCATGATTATAGAATATTTAAGTCTATTAAATGGTTAAGCGATTAGCAACAATTATTTAATCAAACTTTTCAATTAATTATCTTCATGTTTACACTGTTATCTACAAAAACTTATATATATCTAAACATATTGTGTCATTCTGATACCAATAAAAGTTATAAATCAAGATGTATATAAAAAATTGATTGTGGTATAGTAACCTTTGAATAATAATTGAATGAATAAAATAGCTCAGTTTTATATACCTAAGTGGTCACATGGTAAGTTTTGATACTTGGAGCAAATTCATGTTTAAATAAAAAAAAAATTATTCTAGTGTAAATTATTTTCAGTATTACCAATTTTCACTATTACATCTCAGGAGGAACTATAATAAACATTTTATGTTGTTATTAAAAAAAGTAGAAATTGAACAATTTACAATAATGATGACTTCAAAATTTACATTAAGTTGACCTGACCTCTGTACGCTGATAAATGTAATTTTATCTGCTATAATATTTTTTCACTTTTAATATTCAAATGTCCTTCAATTTCGTAATTTAAATGTAAGTTGATGAGCGACTTAAATTCAACAAATAATTTAAACAATTGTTCAAACAAGTTATGTAAACTGATTGCTTATTCTATTTAAATTGACGTCTTTCATTCTATAGTACTGTAACGACTTGGCGCGAACAAGGACTGCTGGAGGAGACGAAAATGATGCATCAGCAATCCATGATGGTTGGAGATATGATACCCGTACATTCTGAAATACCCGTGCATACTGAAGAGATGAATAACGTTGGGTACGACAATAGTAACTCGTATGCTTATGACGACTTGTTTCCGGCTTTGCCGCATTCGCAGCCACCTGTGCAACGCAACATCCAACAAGTCACTAATAAACTACGTGTCGGCTCTTCGCTTCATACTCAGGTAATGATAATAATAATTAAGTTAAAGATAATATATACATTAAAGATAAAATATTTTTATAAATGGTGCTGATAAAAAAGGCACATTATATACTTACCATATGCAAGCAATGCATAATCTTTTATTTCAATTGATTAAATATTTTATAACATTCAATCAATTGAAAAAAAGATAATTTTAATGTTAATTTACACTATAATTTTGTAAACTTTTTTATTTCTATATCCTTGACGTAATTATATAAATTTCAGATTTTAGACTTTTTATTAAAAATTATTTGCTTGTTTGTTTTTTATATACTTTGATAATTTTCAATATAAATTATAATGTTGTAAAAATATTATAAACATATTTTCATATTTAGGTTTTCCATGTGCCATATGAAGAAAGAAAATTGGACAATGCTAACACTTTTGGTGAGGGCGAATCTTTGAGAACTTGTCAATCAATCACCAAGGACACCGGAGCCCATATTGAGATATCTACAAGCAAGGATGGAAGCTTGACTTTTCTGATAACTGGAAAGCACAGCTCCGTTCTCGATGCCAGAAGACTTATATTAACTCATTTTCAGCAACAGGTTTAACAACATTATTAAATTCTTCTTCCATTATAGTATGGATAATATTACCAGTTATACTTAGAAATTTATATTTTTTTAGGCAAGCAAGCAAATAACAATCCCGAAAGAACACCACCGTTGGATTCTAGGTAAACAAGGACAAAAATTGAAAGAGCTTGAGAAGGTTACTGCTACTAAGATTAGTGTGCCCGGTATAGCTGACAATAATGAGACTGTTACGATTACTGGTACAAAAGAAGGAATTGAAAAAGCTGAACATGAAATTCGTGTCTGCTCCGAGGAACAGGTATTTATGTTTTTAAGCCATATATATACTGATAACATATTCCATATTAAAATAAATTATAAAATTGAATTACTGGATGAAATGAATTGAACATTATGACCATATGCATTTATTTCTGCCAATTCTTTTCACGTAAAAAATAAGATTCTAAAGGCTAGAATGATTGAGAGCTAATAGAGTTTGTAAAAGCTAATGCTGCAAATCACATTAAAGTAGATGAAACTATCATTTACTAATTGCACTACAATTGTTTAAAGTCATTTGTAGCTTTTAAGATTGATCGCCATATTGCCTTATCTCAAATATCTATCCTATATTCAGGCCGGAAGTAACACCTAGTCCTGACTCGAAGGTACCTGGAGTAACCTTATGGGCCATGTAATGTTAATATAATAATGTCAATATTTATTTCAGTCGCGTAAAGCTCTTGAGCGTATCACTGTACCGAAGATCTATCACCCATTCATCCATGGTCCATTTGGGGAGCGCTCTGCTGCGCTTAGTGCAGAGACCGGTGCTCGAATTCATATTCCGCCAGCGTCAACTCAAAACGATGAAATCGTTATTGCTGGAGAGAAAAATGGAGTTTTAGCTGCTAAAGCACAAATAGAGCAGATTTATGAAGAAATGGTAATTCTAATGTTGAGCACTTTAGTAAAGTTTTATTTGTATCCTACAGAATGGTTAATTAATATATGGTGTAATTTTATATAAATAGGCAAAAAAATGCTCAACTGTCCGCGTCGAAGTACCTAAGTCTCAACATAAATATGTGATTGGTGCTCGAGGAAATACGATTCAGGAAATTTTGAAAGAAACTGGAGTGTCCGTTGAAATGCCCCCACCTGATTCTCCGACTGGCACTATAACTCTTCATGGTCCACATAATAAAATTGGTCTTGGTATGTCAACTATAAATATTTATTGTGTGGAAACAATTACTTGTATCGCTAAATTAATTGTTTAACCTCTTTACAGCCCTATCTAAGGTTTGCGAAAAAGCTAACTCTGTCAAAACTGCAACTGTTGATGCACCAACTTGGATCCACAAATATATTATTGGAAAGAATGGCTCTAACATTAAAAAGATTACCCAAGACTTTTCAAAGGTAAGATGCTGATTAAAATATAAAAACATCATCCTCTGCATTTTCTCACTTAAACATAAGTGATTATGCATTGTTATAATAATTTGTATATTTCTCTTTAGGTACATGTGGATATAACGCATTCTGAGGATAAGGTTAAAATAGATGGACCACCAGAAGAGGTAGAACGCGCTCAAGTAGAACTGGATGACTTTGTCAAGAATTTGCTTGCAACACTGACATATGTCGAGCTTACTGTTGATCCTAAATTCTTTAAACATATTATTGGCAAAAATGGAACAAATAGTAAGTACTTAAAAACAAAGCTCTTAAAAATAATATAATATATTTAAAAATAAATAATGATTGATTATTTTTTTAGTTAACAGACTGAAAGACGAGACTGGTGTAGTAATAAACATTATTGAAAACGAAGGAAACAACGTAATCCGTATCGAAGGTAGCCATCAAGGCGTCGCCGATGCAGAGAGGGAATTAAGAGAGATGGTAATGAAACTAGAGAATGAAAGATCCAAAGAAGTTTTTGTAGATCATAGATACATTAAATCATTAATAGGAGTTAGAGGCGACAAAATTAAAGAAATTCGTGAGAAGTTTGATCGTGTACTCATATCACTGCCAGACCAAGGTCAAAAGAGAAGTCCAATTAAATTAAGAGGACCCCAAGAAGACATTGAAAAATGTGAAAAATACCTCCACAAATTAATGAAAGAGATTGCCGAATCATCCTATGTCCAGGAAGTGCCTATTTTTAAACAATTTCATAAATTTATTATTGGTAAAGGTGGTGCTAATTTAAGAAAGATTCGAGATGAAACTCAAACTGCAATTGATCTTCCTGCAGAAGGAGATGATAGTGATGTTATTACTGTAAGAGGTAAACGGGAAAATGTAGAGGAGGCCGTTAAAAGAATACAGCAAATCCACAACGAAAAAGCAAATATTGTAACCGACGAAGTTACGATTGCGCCTAAGTACTATAATTCATTAATTGGTGCGGGCGGGAAACTCATTCATTCCATTATGGAGGAGTGTGGCGGTGTACTTATTAAATTTCCGGCTGCCGATAGCGATAGTGATAAGGTATTGATTAGGGGCCCTATAGAAGATGTAGAGAAGGCTAAACAGCAATTATTGGCGCACGCAAGTGAACGTGAACTCACATCTCACACAGCACATGTTCGCGCTAAACCAGAGCATCATAAGTTCCTAATTGGAAAGAGTGGTGCAAATATTAAAAAGATTCGGGAGCAGACCGGAGCTCGTATTGTATTCCCGACAGAAAAAGATGAAGACAAGGAAGCCATTTTCATTATTGGTAAGTCAATTATTTTTCAAAATTATAGCAATGAAAATATATATATTTTCATGTCATTTTAAGTAATAGTCATTAACCAAATCATAATTAAAATTATTATTTTTTGTTGGATTATATTAAAAGAAGTCGTTTTTTTTTTAATATATTTTTTTGACAAATGGATATTAATAACTTGTAAATATACCAGGACGCGAGGAGCAAGTGGAAGCAGCGCGTAAACAGCTTGAAACTGCTGTGGCTGAAATTAGCAACGTATCGGAAGGTGAAATGTCTGTGGACCCTCGCCATCACCGGCACTTCGTGGCGCGACGCGGGGAAGTGTTGCGACGCATTGCAGACGATTGCGGCGGTGTGCAGATATCCTTCCCGCGCCAAGGCGTCAGCAGCGATCGTGTCGTTCTAAAGGGACCTAAAGAATGCATTGAGGCGGCTAAGAACCGTATCAATGAAATAATCGAAGATTTAGAAGCCAAGGTTTGTAGTATTGTCGTTTTTACTAGTTTATTACATATGTAGACAATTACAACAACAAAATATCTTATATCAACTTATCTTTTATTAAATGAAGTTTGCGTTATGCTAATATTTACAATATTTTTCAGGTTACAATTGAATGCATTATTCCTCAAAGGCATCACCGCACGGTAATGGGTGCTCGCGGTGCCAAGGTTAAAGACATCACAGCTGAATTCGATGTGCAAATTAAGTTCCCAGAGCGCGATCCTACAGAAGGTGCGGATATACCTGTTAAAAATGACGAAAGCTCAGAACCAAGTTTTAATGACATTATCAGAATAATGGGCCGCCCTGAAAATTGTGAAGCTGCTAAGAAAGCCTTGCTGGATCAGGTGACTTGATTACTTTTTTCCAGAATTTGCTGTCCTTTAATATTTGATTGTATATCCAATATATTTTTCATTAAAAATAGGTGCCAGTAACAATTGATGTGGAAGTACCAAATGATTTACATAGATTGCTTGCTGGTCAAAAGAGAAGAGAACTGATGCAAACCTACGATGTTCATATTTTGATGCCTCCTAATGAAGAAAGTAGTGACATTGTAAAGGTAAACTTAATTTTTTTTTATGCTTGAAAGTTGATGTCTCGACATATATTTTTTAATTATTATATCCGTTTTTTAATGTATTAGGTAACTGGAACACCAACTAATGTTGAAAAAGCTAAATTGGCACTTGCTGACAAAATTATTGAAATGGAGAAAGAAAAAGAAGATAGACTTTTGAGGTAATTTTGTAAGTAATTAATATATACCTTAAATATTTGATTTTTTAAACTAATGTCTTAAATTTCTTTAGGTCTTATGAATTGAAATTCAAAGTAGATCCTGAATATCATCCTTTAGTTATTGGCAAAGGAGGTTCAGTGATCACAAAAATTCGCACTGATTACGGAGTACAAATCAACTTGCCAAAAAGAGGGGAACCAGATGATGACATCATCACTGTTCAGGGTTATGAAGATAAGGCAATTCAAGCCAAAGAAGCCATCATGGCCATTGTGCACCAACTTGTTAGTTTGTTTTTCAAGCTTTTGGTTATTTTTTATTCTTTTATTCTTTATTTATATTAAAAATAAATTATATGTGATGATTATAAAACAAATCATTCTATATAGGACAATCAATATCGGGATGAAGTAGACATCGATCCTCGAGTTCACAGGAGGCTTATTGGCCTCCGCGGCAAGAACATCCGACGCATAATGGACGAGTACAAAGTTGATATTAGATTCCCAAAACAGGGCGATGATAGCATTGTTGTAATAACAGGTGATGAGGATAATGTTTTGGATGCCAAGGACCATCTCCTAAATCTTGCAGAAGAATATGTGAGTATACTTACAACTCTATATATTATTTATTGTTGTACAGTTGGCTTTAAGGAAATAAGTAGAAATTTAAATTATTAAGATACAATTACATAGATTTGGAGACTTTAAAGTTAAGATGATTACTGCAATTTAAATTTATGTTAACTTATTGTTGCAACTAAATTGTTTATAGAATTTTTAATATTTGAATAAACTGTCTTTTGTTAGTTGCAAGATGTAGTGGATCGATACCAAAGGCCAGCGGCACCGTCTCTGGGTGATTTCGGAGACGTGCTGACTGGTGAGGCCGCCGCTGCGGGCGGCGGCGGCGGCGCAGCTGGTGCCGCTGGGGCCGCTGCTGCCGGAGGTGCGCAAGCAGCAGCGACCCCCGGTTTCGTCGTGAAAGGCGGCCCGTGGGAGCAGCGCGCGCCGGACACAGCGTCCACGCACGAGTTCCCCACCATGCCGGGCGCGCCGAGGGCAGCTGCGCCCAGCCCCGCGCCCACTGCCGCGTGGGGTCCGCGCCGCTAAGTCTTCCCAGTTCGACCACGTCCCCCGAAGTCACTTATTCGTATATAGATTAATAAAGAGACAGCAATTCGCTTCAAACACGTCGAAACAAAGCGAAAATAATGAACGAACTATATCAATATTGAAACTGTTGAAGACACAGTAACCATGCTATCGTGTGCTCTTTTATTAGACACGTTAGATACCGAGACAACGGGTGGGCTTGTGATTATACACATTATAGATGTATACTGTTTACATATACTAAATCTCTTCATATTATTGACAGAATTAATTTTCTTACTCAATTATTTTATTATATCTCCGATTTGGTAAACTTGCAAATGGATCAGAAACGCCAAGTAAGATCGCAATTATTATTTAGCATTGACAAGCGATTAAATAATTCATTCCTTCACTCAATTTATAACAAATTATTTTAAATTTGCTGTTATCGTATTAATTTTCAATTTAGAATAATAGTGCCGAAATACGCCATACGTATGTATATTAAAATCGTTATTATATTGATAATATAACATTTTACAGAAAATTACATTTTCTGATTTGCATAGATAGTACTTTTGATACATATGCATAATTAATTTAAATGTAAAGGACCGATATATACGCGATAATATTTTGTAATAAAAATAATATTGTTTATCAGAAACATTTTTAAGCGAATAGGTTATGAGTAAAGTTTGGAAACAGATATGTTATATTTTTAGATTGCTTCTTTTATATGCTAACATGGTAGAGTATTTTCAAAGGACTTGTTATTCAGTTTCATATACTGGCCGTTGATCAATTGTCTTTGGATAGCATATTTGCATATCACATTGTTAATTAATTACTTAACAAGTCTGACTATGAATGTGAACCAAATTATCACTATCAATTTATACATAATAAACTAATGTTAATTTGCATTGAATTTCCTTCAAAAATCGAATGATCATATCTAAAATATAACTGAAAGCGAATTATTAATAACTAGTCATATAACTTATCAGTAAGCAAATCTAAATTTGTGTATGGGTTTATTAAATTATTTATTTGCAAAATTCGTCTTATAATACAAATTGAAGGAACAGCTACGTCAAACTTTTATATGTACATTAAAAATTCCAATCTTTAAACATAACATATTATAGTTAAAAATGTTATGTTGTACTTATTGGTTAAAATAATAATGAAATAATTTTACATAATAATTGTTTTGTTTTTTTCTACATTGTTTTGTAAGTGTTGCCTAAAGCAGTGAATAAATCATTACTAATTAATAAGACGAGAATGAATATTTTTACAAAGTAATTTGTACATAGTGAATTGTGTTTGAAATATTAATAAAGTCTTTTACAGTACTTTTTTCTTTTGTATTTAATTATTTTCTCTAATATATTAATAATAATATACTATTTCCTTTTTTTCTATTATAAGGTTTAAAGTTGAGAGCTTATCTGTTCCATACCTTTCTAAAAGAACGTAAATGGACAGGTTGCAAAAAAATAAAATATCAAAATTCTCTCAACTTATCAACTGATCTTATTGATTTTATCATTACTCATTATTTTTTTATAAATTTGGAGTATCGTACTTTTACTCGTGTGAACTAGATCTTGAAAGTGCAACATTATGTTGATTAATTTTCCTCGTCTTTATTCCTTGATATGGCCTTTCGGTCTCGCTTAGACGCTAGTATTCATCGGTTATTGTGATATATCTTGTGTCATAAAATTTATTCACAGTCCCAAAAATCTATCCCAATTTCGGCTGATTCTAATATCTTAATTGTTTAAGTATGGATGTATTATTATTGTGCAATTTGCTTGTTATTTTTTTTGACTCAGATTAAAAGTTGATTTATGACATTTCTAAATTTTACTGTTGGTTTTGATGCGGCGTGAGTCATTACTTTACAGATTCTGGTAACTGAATACATTGGAATCAGTAAAGATAGCTGTTTATTTTTCAGGCGGGCATCTTTTAATATACAATTTTCGACAATGTTTGACGTGACCTCATTCGGCCGCCCAGGGCGGAGGTCGTCAACAATCGATCCTTGACCTTGTTTAAATAGACCATTCCACTTGTAAACCATGGTTTTATCAGGTCAGTGAGTTCCATAAATGGTCTGCATCTCACTCTTTATGACTTGAGTGGATTTTCTATGCTTGATCAAGAACTATCATAGCGTTATGTTTAATTATATTTATTTTTACAATTTTCTTCAATACTAAATCATAAAATAAGTCACAGTTTATTTTGTATAAAATGAGTATTACTGGTCCTACTGAGTTGGATTTAAACAGTGATAAAGGTGAGATTCAACTTAGAAAACGGTAGAGTGAATATATAACTATATCAAACCTATTTAAATGTTTTAATATAAAATAATATATGAAGAAACTGTTTATTGTGTTAAAAATAATGAAATAACAATATACGCATAGATAAAATGTCTGTTTATTCTGACTAATCTCGACAACGGCTAGACCGATTTTGACGCGACTGCTACTAACACATAGCTTTATAATTAGGCTATTTTTAGAAAAATAATTAGGTTTCGCGTTAGAAACTTAAACCCATGTCAAGAAAATCCGATTCAACTTCCACGCGGAAGGATTACTGGTAATATATATATATATTATTATAGCATAAAGTTGGTAGAAGTTGAGGCTGATGAATACTATACAAGATAGTAATTAAAATGTTATACTTATACAACTAGCTTAAACAAAAATGAGATACTTTGATATATGAAATAATAAAACAAGCTAAGAGATTTTCCACATATAAGCCAACATTCCGCCTATCAAAACATATGTATGGACCTAAGTCTGAAAATTATAGGTTTGATGTTTGCCTGGAAACACAACGTGCTTTGAGTCTGGACCGACTAATTTCTTTGCGATTTTATTTTAAGTAATGGCTTCTTAATAGAATGGACTCAATGAATTTCGTTGTCTTCATTTAATCAAAATCAAAATATTCTCTATTCAAGTAGGCTCAAAAAAGCATTTTAGAATCGTCATGTGACAGTGCATTAAATGTAAAGCTACAACCGGTTCGGAAAATAAATTTTACTGAAAGTAACCAGCATGAGCAGTAGTTATAGTATAAATTATTACTGTAACGATTTAAAAAAAAAACGGTAATTTATCGATTTTGTCAGTTTCTTAAATGGTCTGTAAGCTATTATTCTATTTTGTAATAGCAACACTCCTGGTTGTCAAAAATGACTCAATTTTAATTATTTCAATTTTCAGTTTCATAATTCATAATGAAAATGGCAGATCAGTCACAAAAGAAGATGTTAGTAGTATTTAAGTTTGATCAAAATAATATAATTTAAAGAATAATAAGTGTAAATTTTTAATTTTATTGATGCTTAAATAAATACGCAAATTGCGTAAATAATAATTCGAACGTCACTTGTGTTTTTCTATCAATTTTGAAAAGTTTGACTTAAAGTAAGTGGAAACTAATTTCCCATTTTTAAATTTCAGTTTATTAAAAATTCCCTTATTAAATAACGAACAAGCTCAATTGGTATCTGACGTATTAAATGTTGATAAAGAACTTAAGGGTAGTGGAGTCAACAGGGAAATTAGTATAGATGAAGATTGTCTTTTAGTGTGAGTATGCTTCAATTCGGAACTGATACTTAGTGTGTTAATTAATATGACTTAACTTGTTTACACTTTGAATTTATACTGCCCTTATAAATATTTAGTTAAAAAAAGGTGAAAGAAATATATATCTGAGTTAATACTTCAACACAGTTCTCTATAAACCTTTTAGTAATAAAAAATATTAGTTTTGTTAAAACAAACCATGTATTTTCAGTATATTTGTTGGCGCTGACTACAAGAAATTACGAGTGACGATTAATGCTCTACTGAAAAATGTTAATCTGATAGTTAAAACACTAAGTTTATTTTGCTAATTCACCTTGTTTTCTTCTTTTAAAATGCCTGAACACACTCCAGCTCCTACACCTTCTAGATCATTGTATGGTTTCTTCATGTACCTATTCAGTAAAACTATTTTAGCAGTTTATTGTGTTTGGGCTATAACTCCTGATTCTTATTTACATTATTTCAATATTTACTATTATCCACAAAAGTACTGGGCGATAGCAGTTCCTATACAGTGTTTAGTGGGATTGACAATGTTTGCATTTTTAGTTTACCCCAGTTCTAATTTGATGTTAACAACCACAATAAAGAGTCTTAATACTATTCATGATACTTTTACTAGATATGATGATAAAATTACTGAAAGTTTAAGCAGCATCAACAATAAATGTATATGTGTTAATAATACTAAATGTATGAAATTTACATATTCAGCTAGTAATAAGGAACTTTTAGAAAATACTGTACCCCAACTAGTTGACTTAGATATACGGATTGTCTCTAAGAAACTGTACCTTTGTAAGAAATAAAAATAAATTATGAGTGAAAGTTATAGTTTCTTTATTGTTACAATTTTTACATTATCTAATGCCCTAAAATTGAGCAATGCTCTTTAATAAACATTGAAAAATAATGTATATTGGACGCATACATCTGCCAACAACAATATTATCATACCGAAATTAAACTATGGGAAGAACAATACACAAAATCATAAAATAGGAACAAATACAAGCTATGACATGTCTTGACTTATTTATCAATGCTCAGAATATCAAATAATTGAAAATAAATAAAGTTTAAATTTTGACAACACTATACAATATAAATACAATAAAAATGGTTTTTCAATATTGCATCTCAAACATAGTTGATTTTTTTAATTAATATTTAGCTGAGATTCTAAAAATAATTGGATTGAATTGTGATATAAGGCTGTAAGTAAAATACTACCTAACAAATTTATTGGGGTTCTAACAAAAACAAAATATAATATATAAGAGCCTTTTTTTAAATGTCTGATAAATAAGCGCGTTGCGAAAAAGAGCAGGAAGGTAAAAAGTAACACTGAAAATCTACTCAAGTGGTATGTTCGGACGAATACTCTGTTAAATTAATTATTTGCATTAGATGTCATATTGTAATCTCTACTTAGTATAAAACAAAGTCGTAATTTGTATGCTTAGAATAATTTTGAACTACGCAATTGAATTTTTATTAAGAGAAATTCAAGTAGGTTGACACGTATAATATATACATACATATATTATAGTGGCGAAAGGCCTTAATTTGAACTTTCCTAGCCAAAAAAAAACAAATATGTATAAGTCACCATAAGATTACAAACATCGTTAGATTACAATCAGATTGTAAACTGTGGAAATATTGTGAACCATGAAATATGATTGCAATTTAACGTTTTATTTTTCGCTATATTGTAATCTATCGATGGGAAGCGGGCAAATTGTGAACTGGCGTAGAACGGAATGCATCTCGCGCGCTGATTGGTAGAACGTTATATGCCCCCCACCTCCCCGGTATCCGCCATATTATTTCACCGTAAAATTGCAAATACCTTTAGATTATAATCTATTTCGCGCAATTGTAATATATTGTGAACGTTTATTCAATTTGCAATAAAATATAAATAATCCGATAGTTCATAATATTTCATAAGATTCGATAGTTAGTTATATTCGATAGTTCATAAGATTATATTAGGTTAGGTTAGAGTTTTTATAATTTAACTCAAATTTACTTCGGTAGATTGTAAGCTGCCGAATAATAACGGTGACGTATGATTGGTCGCTCTTACAATAAGACCGGCCAATCAGGGGGCAGATTACAATATAGCGAAATATAATGCGTTAAATTGCAATCACATTTAACAATATTTCGACAGATTACAATCTGTCTCGTCAGATTGTAATCTAGCGATTTTGTAATCTTACAGTGACATATATAGACTCCAAATGTACCCGTGTGAAGCATTGGCATTGGTACAGGATTGGCAATTTGGGGTAACTAGTCTATATCTATATCTATGTATCTATACTACTATATAAATCTGTAGTCTGTCTGTACACTTAAAAAACATTGTCGAATTTCGTCATAAATATTCGTTTTATGGTTTACTGATATCAGTTTTACAATTTTTTGAAATTTTTGTCAGTCTGTCTGTATGTCCCGCTACTCAAGAGCGATTGAACTGATCCTTATAAAAATTCAGTAACAACGTGGGATTGGGCAAATGATAGACGATATATAGTGCCTATAAACCCCATGGCAGCTATAGCAAAAATTTATACATATATATATATACTCATGAAATAACATATCCTGACTGACTGATTCATCATCGCCATGCGTAAACTATTAAAGCTATGAAATTTGCTGAGTAGGGTCGTTTTATAGAGTAGACACCCACTAAGAAAGGAATTTTTGGAAATTCTACTCCCTAAGGGGGTGAAATAGGGGTTGATATATTATTGTATTGAACTCCTCACTTTTTAAGATACTGATTAAAAACTGAGAGGATACGTATTTAAGCGTTTCTGCATATTTTATCCCTTAGTAAATATAATAAGGCTTAGAAAATTTAATTGAAGTCCTTCATTTTTAAATTAAAAGCATTAATCTTTATTTTTGGGCTACTGATTAGGAATGAGACTGATTAAATGTATTTAAGCGTTTCTTGATAATCTACCCCTAAGGGTTGAAATAGGGGTTGAAATTTCGTATATAGGTTAGTCTTGAAGTCCGTCATTTTTTAAGATAGAAGATTGGCACGCCAATAATGTTACTGAGGAATTTAAGATATAGAATAATATTTTTTGTCTCATCACCTGGTTTGCACGTCTCATGATGTGTGCTTAGCGATCGAAACATATTTTTTACTTCATTTCGGAAACTATTTAAATTATTATATTGTTAGTTCACGGAATCAAGATAGTTTGCAGACCGTTGTAAACCAATATAATTTAATGGATCAATACTGTACTTCTCAAAAATTGATTCAATGTGAAACATAAAAACACGAAAACTTGTGAAAAAAAATCGCTAATTCAGTCGATTTTTTTTCACAAGTTTTAGTGGTAACTGTAGATAGTATTGCAAATGACTCAGTGTTATTTTATTGTAATTATCAAAAAAACTTGTAATCATTATAAATATGTTACACTTATATTTTTAATTATTATAATGTTTTATTTTTAAATTCATAATTTTGTGCTACAATATTTTGTTACATGAAATATTGTACCACAAACTATTGAAATATTTCCTAGGGCACAAGAGAATACAGTCACAGCACAACTAAGCGGCTGGGGCAATAATGGCCCAGTTTCAGCGTTGCATTGAAATAAAAAATCAAGGTCTGAACGAAATTGTAATTTTATTTTATTAATATCGCCCCTCACCTTAAGCAGGGTTCTAGTGCACACAGCGTAAGATAATATATTGGCCTTCGGGGCTCCCGTGAGATTGGGGTGCCTGTGTAAATGCCGCTTTCGACTTCGTCCAGTTTAAATCCATACAAAGTTACAACCATTTGCCTAACTGCACGTCGTAATTTAAGCTTTCTTCGATTGAAATTAAAGTCGCGATTTTCGCGTAGATCTAGGTGAACTTGGCAAGGGCTATTTTGATTCTAAAACAGAAATCGACATACATCAAAAATTATTTTATAAAGAAGATGAATTAATTGTTACGTTTGGTGAAGGTCGAGACTGGACACAAATAATATAAGTACACATTCGTCTAAATGAGTAGGTATAATATTATACTTTCATGATTGCAATCGACTAAATAAGTCTTAAAAATATTAATGTTTAACATACTTATACACACTAGCTACCCTAACTGACTCTTGGCTTAACATTCTAATTTACTGCAAAATTAAACTTTTCCTTTTACCACATGATTCTATTTTAAATAATGTTATATATAAACAAATAATATAGTACAATAATTAATTATCGAACCAAGCGATCCATCCGCCCATAGCCCCGTAACGTGTTAATACGACTAATAATAATACATCGTATCACACGCCTCACATCTTTATGCGTTTTTTCCAATGTCATATAGTTTCTCTAGTTTAGTCTATCTGAGTCTAGTAGCACTTCACTGATCCAAATTACAAAACATAAATAGTTTTTAATTTTAAAAAAGGCCTGAAATATTATTTATTTTTATATGAGAAGGTATTGGTGCAAAACCTTTTTTTGTTGTAGAAATTAAAATGTTCTTATTTTTTTTAAATATAGTTTCGATTGTCTCTTTATATGTAAGCAAGCTATCTTAAATCCCAATAGGCAACTAAGTTCACTAATACATAACTAAACAAAAAAAAATCGTACGTATAAATGTTTATAATGGACTACCAGTTACAGCGTTATCTTTTTTGCCAATGGAGAAGCCAATGTATTTGAAGAGAGGAAACCGGTAATTTAATATAAAACAAAACATTAAACAACAACACTTGACACGGACTATCTTCAGACCTCATTGAGCGGGGCGAATTTCAAGCATTGAACGGCTGGCTGAGGTTAAGTTTTCGTGTATTTCCGTAGATACTCGGTTCCCGCACTTCCCGCCCTCCTACATTACCTTATCGCGCCCCCATTAGAATTTTATTTCTAAAATACTGCGACGCAATATGCTGCAGCTTCAGGGCGTTAAGGCAGCGGCGTAGTTAAAATTCTCGTACTATATATTGTCATAAATCTTATGTTATTATTGTATTGCATACATATATCTATGCAATTAAATATGTGTTAAAACATTTTCAGTTTCCTTTCACAAGTCATAACGAATTCAGTAAAATAATATCAGTTCACACTTTTTTCAATTACTAGTACTACGGTTAACAGACTGTTTTTCAATTAATAATAACTTCAGAGTTATTTCCTCATAAAATAAATTGTTAATATGCAGAAACTAAATCTTTCGCCATTCGAATAAAATTCTCATGTCACACGCCTACGAATTTCCTTCGAACAAGTTTTTCAGTGTATGAATATATAATTGGATATTCAGGGTTTTTATGAGATATGAATCCACGCCCTTTATGTACCTGTATTAAGCATTAATATTACTTTGTTCATATTATATTATTAATAAAATATGCATTGTAAATCAAATAACAAAGTGTGATCTTTTGCATAATAAATAGCATTGTTATTGAAATGTTTCAATAATTATTATTCCAGCTTCATTGTTGTTTCAAACATTACTTGATATGTAACAAACAAAATTGTCGCTTGAAGCCTTGAAATAACCAAAGCATACGTATCATTTTATAAAATTTTTCTTTTTTACCTATTTGTGTTAAATAATAGAGCATTATCAAATTATAACACAGAACGATCAGTGTTAAAAAAGTATTAAATTATGTGTTAGTGGTTTTTTTCTTTAATTTATATACTTTCCTGCATGTTAGATTACGTGAATTCCCATTAATATATTAACTTTGGTTAAAAATTGAGCCAATACAAAGTTTGGTACCTTGTTACGCGTATTACATGCAAAGCAAACAGGTACATCAATAATAATACTTTTATGTCCTCAATGTGACGGTTTTAATAGTAACGTATTTATACAAATATAAGAATAATAATTGTGAATGCATTTACCAAGGGTTATTTAGGAGATTTATTAAAACGAAAATATGTAGAGCTCAATGTTAATATATTTTATAAGGATAAAACAACACTTCCCATGATTAGTACAAAATAAAATTAAATATATTGTTAGTTTTTACATAGGTAAAATTTATTTAAAAGTACAGAACATATGAAGGACTACACACTGAATTGAGATAAAATACTTAGAACTGACTTTGAAAATGATGTAAGCCACTTTTAGTATTCACAGTATGAACTTATTGCATTGATTAATAATTATTTGGCAGACCAAAAGAGATTTTCCAACAGTGCACAGGTCATTAAACCTTATTAATTATATAAGTGAAATTTGGAATAGAAGCTGTAAGAAAATCTGCGATTAGACTAGCCACTACATCTTATATACCGAAACATTATGACTAAGAAAATTTATTAATGTGATGTTCCAGCATACAAGTTTAGTTGCATGCAGGCAACAAGGGGCCAGCATACACCCAAATATAAATTAATTTTAAGTATAATTCATAGATAGTAATTTAATATATTTTGTACAATAAAATACAATTAAGTACAACTTGTAGCAAAGATATTAAAGAGAGTAATATTTATCTCAAGTGTTAAAGCTGCAATAACATGTGTGTACGCACAAGGCATATTTACACAGCACACACGTATGGCAACAACACACGATGTGCTGCACACTATAGTACATAATTAATTTTATTACTTAATAGAATATAAAGACACGCCCAAGCTGAGAACTTCACCACTTACTTTACATATTTCAATGCATGATTAGCCAATGAACATGCCTGTACTTCACTAGCAGATCGCTATTAAATAATACATTGATCGACGCTTAATATCACAGCTAATTATGCTTTGAAAATTATAGACATGTCTAATTTTCACTAATGTAGATAACAATATAGAGTATAAGTAGACAATCTGAATAAATTTACATTACAATATCATGTCTTTTCATATGAAAATTTTAAAATTACATTACCAAAAATTAAACAGTGCAGCGCATTATAAATAAATGTGCATACCTTAATATTTAATTGACTAAATAAATTTGTTGCCTGCAGATCTGATAATTATTTTAAATATCGAGAGGTAATATCTTAAGAGAAAATTTAATTTCAACTATTGAAAAAAAGTTAAATCCAAATTTTAAAATATTTAGTATCTATAATGACAATTCCCTTCAAATCCACCTAGCTATTATGAATGTGAAATATCATTCCAAAAGCTGAGTCTCCGTCACACATATTTCACTATCACTATAATCGTGGGCAAAAAAGTAAGGATCGAAGAGAAATATCAGCGAGCACTTCACGAGTGTGCATTGCTGTTTACATGAGGCTTCTTTTCCTGTGCATCTGGAGTGCGCTGCCCATCTCTGCGTGGTGGCATTCGCTCATTTATGGCATCTAAGCCTTTTGCCTCAGCAAAGGAAGTGATTTTGTGGTTGGGAGAAAATCCTTGAAGAGCATTTTTAAGAGATGTTTTTCCACCTGATAATGCACCCAGAGGAAGAGCACCGGTAGGAGTGAGCCCCTTCAGCTGCAAAACAGACTCACTTTCCTCACGAAGCACTGAAAAGACATGTGCCATTTTACCAATAGCACGGATTTTATTACGTATAACTTCTTTTCTGAGATTAGCTTCCTCCAATGCATCATCTCCTTCTGACATCAATTCATCATCAGAACAAATGTTCAAAACATTGACCAACATCTCAGTAACTTTTTCACCCACAAAAGGCAAAGACCATGTAAACACATCCATGAAGTTTGGCAGCCAGTAAGGATGAGGAGAGCAGTTGAACTGTCGAATATTCATGACATTGTTCTCATATTTTAAGACAGCAGCCTTATTGTTATAGACATCCAAGTAATTTGGAGCCGAAAAAATCGTAATAAGACTTGGAAACCCAGTAGTCTGGCTTTTCCGATACATTCGATAACCAGCATCCTGAGCCTCATGAGCACGAATGATCGACAGTAAGTTGTTTCTCTGTAGAAAGTCACAGCAAGCAGCATAGCTGTAAAAATATGAACAACCTCTCACAGAATTGTGCGAAAAATGCTCTGCATTTTTTTCATTTCCAAAGTCTTCGAGTGGATCAGACCACAGCAGATCACACATAGCTCCAAAAGCAGGTGGTTCTTTGAATCTATCTAGTTTACGAATATCATCTAGGCTGTTAATCTCGGGTGAAAGCCCCCCATGCACACATAGGAACTGCTGGTTCATAAGAGCAGCGAGAGGTAAGCAATCGAAAGCATCCATACAAGCATCATACACTTTTTCAGAATACTTAATTTTACATTCTTGTTTGAAAGTAAAATATTCTGTCAAATGTCGGCATTCATGATTACCGCGTAATAGAAATAATGTCTTCGGATAGCACAATTTCAAGGCCCAGAGGTAGAGAACACATTCTATACTAAAATAACCTCGGTCGACATAATCACCTAAGAATAAATACTTGGTGCATGAGGGAGAACCTCCCACTTCAAATAATTTCATCAAATCGTAAAACTGGCCATGGACGTCTCCGCACACGGTCACCGGTGAATCAATCTCGATCATAGTTTTTTCAGATCGTAATAAGGTGGCACCATCTTGGATGATTCGTAAAGCTGCATTTTCCTCGATTCGACCCTCTAAGATAAAATGTTGCTTCAGTACATCTGGCAAAGGCTTTCCAGATTTTTCATCGAATACTTCAGATACCGTAAGCTTGTGGCTAGGAGGGAAAGCGACACTTTGAATCATACGCTGCGTAGTCGACACTTTATCATTGCTCCCGGACATATTTGTCACATAAAAAACACTAGGTCTAATCCATACACGCCACTATTTTCAAAATGGCAGAATAGATATAATACTAAAACAGAGTCCCGATTTCACGACAGAGAAACTACTGCGCACTGGAAAACAATGCGCAAACATCTGGCGAGTGGTCAATAAAATAAACAGGGATATCGAGCGCGTTTTATTACTTTTGAACATATCATTTAAATAGTAACACTGGCGATATCAGCAACAGTTGCCAGTATATTTGCTCGAAAAATAAACCTATCAGTGTGGGGTTGCAATAAATAAAAGGCGTTGTTAAAATTTTACTTTATTCAAATAATTGTATTTATTGAATATGCTTTTTAAATTAGAGATGATAACTTAAATAATAAATGCTACTACATAATTTATGTTACTGAAGTTATAAATAATGCATCAATTACGTAATTACAAACTGGATAAACGTTTTTTCTACATAATCAATTTTAAATATATTTTTTTGTTTCGTCAATTCTTTTAAATTTTGTGTATATACTAAATCGCCACATAAGAGGCATTATTATTTCAAAATAATACAAAAGTTACTTACGAATTCGATAACAATTTATTGCTTTAAAAAATATATTAAACAGGATAAGTCTAAAATAGCTAAATAATGAAAAGATTTTTTAATAAATTCAGTATAATAGTGGGATATGCATAACTCTGTTTAATCACACGTCACCCAAACGATAGGTATTATTTTTATCGTTAGCGGCTATTTTTAACCCTAGGGTAATAATTGCTTTGTACTATGTCGCGGTTAAATATACTCCTTGGTTTTATTTTACTTGTTTAACTGTAATTCGATACGACACAGAAACTTTCAATATAGTTTAGGTACTATTTTATCTAATGTTTAAGCTCACTTGTTTATAATACAACAAAACATGTCATAGAATTTATTAAAATATATATTTTAAAACTATAATGTATAAATATATTTTCTATTAATAGGGTCAATTTACTATATTGATTCTAGGTTACATGCAATAGGCATATAAGTTAATATAGCAAATACAATATTTATGACGTTATTTGTTTTGTCAGTTATTTAAAAAAGTATCATAGCTTCAATTAGCTCACTTGGTTAAATTAACCCCTACTTATTATAAGTGTAACAAACCAGAAGTAGGTCATAAGGTCACGGCTTAAAGTGATGTACGAGTTGTAGTATTGAAATTAAGCAATTTTACAGTACAAATATTGCTAATACTTAAACCACGAACTATCCTTATTGTTACTTATAATATTGACTAAAAATAAGAAAAGACATACCTAATTTTACGTAAGAAAATATTTAAATATGATTATGATTTAGTATGCCCTGGAAGTATATTCTTTACGCTAACAGATATGTCTACTAGAAATATACATAAAATTTATATCTAAAATGGAGTGTAATAAGTTTCATAGATAAGTGAGTAAAATGACGCTCTCATTTGTTTTGAAGAATCTCCTCTTTATTTGATTGGTAAAACAAAATTAATTATTTTAATCTTTACGAGCTTGAGCTAAATTTCTTAAATCTTCTTCATCTTCAGTCATCTTAAATGACTGAAATGTATATTTTTATCAATAACTTAGATTTTAATGCCAATATGAGGATAAAAAGGGGTTAGAAGCTACTTAATTTCGTAACCCATAAGTATTGTAAGCTCAGGTCGTTTATTTATATTTTGTCATAATTTCCAATATTTGTTTATTATTTATGTAGTCTTAAAAATAAATAATAAGATACTTTATAAATTGTCTTGATTTTTTTACATAGACAACCCCGACTGAAACAGTAATAATTCATAACGAAAATTCAACATTACGTCGAAGATAATAATTTTTATATAGGTACCCTATTGTTTTAATTCATACTTACTTAAACATGTCTCAATCTCTTATTATATATATATATATAAATATATATAATTATTATATATATATAAGAAGCGCTGAAGGTTGTGTTATATTTTTTTGACAAAATATTCATAGTAGATATTTGTACCAGCGCACAATACGTGCGTAATATGTATCTAGTTATTTTTATCTTAATTATATTCTATATTGACTAACAATCGCGCATTTTCCCATGATTATTACAGAATACTCTGTGTATTAGTTACAATGAGGAAACATTTATTTGATTGTATGTAACACGTGAGGGATATTTAATCTTTACTTACTGAAACGATTCTAAAATAAATTAGGATCATAATAATGTGCGTTCCGTTAAATCATTATGTAACGTAAAGCTTATAAGTCAACAAAGTATGACAAAAAAAACGGACACTGACCATTTAAAAATGATTAATTTTGCTATAAATAGCAAGCTGTGAAAAGTTAAAATCGAAATATACTTTATTCAAGTAGCCATTTTACATCATTTTACAAAACTTATATAAAGTGAAGCTACCATCGGTTCGGAATGTAGAATCTACCCAAAAAAACCACCAAGAGTTAGTTAAATATTATTATATATGCGTATAATACATACATATGTATATCCTGCATGGAAATCAACAAGTATTATCTCCATGCTTTGTTATCTTCTATAATAATAATAGATACCTACAATTAACAAGAAATATTTGAAACTCGAACTTGAAAGGTATTGCAGTTTTTAATGTCTCTGTGACTAGTTCTTAATGTTTCTGTAAAATTCCGAGGCAATATAATATATGATTTTATTAAAAATTAAAAGTTACAGTAATCATTTGTATGTTTAAGAAGTATAAAAAAATATACAGTAATTTTAATTAAATTTATTTGTAACACAATCATTATGAATCCTTAATAAAATAAATATATAATAATAACAAATTCGTTTCAAGCGTTTTCTGTTTAGAGCTTAAAAATACGGCCAGAGACATCGCAATTAATATTAAAATATATTGAGTTAAAAACAATATTTATATTGTTATTAACTCAATAAATATATATATATATATATATTTATTGCATATGCGGTACTTAAATTTTATTTATATAATGAGTAGATTTTTCTACGGAAGCCTTTCGTTGCGCTGCACAGAAACATACGTAGGTGTATAATTATCACTCTTGCGTTTTTGATGTTGTTTAGTTACTAAGTATTACTATATACTGATTATTACTACGGAGTCCCGCGCATAGTACTCTAACGTACTCTTCTGGCTTTCTAAGGTTTTCTAAGGTAATAGATAATACTATTTCTGGAAATGCTTTCTTCAAATACTTTCGCTTATAAAATATGTGAAAGTGCCTTAAGCTCATTTTGTTTTATGACATGAGGAAATGTAAAAATCTTTAGATGTTTTATTAATCTTGTTAATCATCGTTAACATAACTTTTGCGCTAATTTATTTAGACAAATAATATAATAAAAGACAGGTAGACGAAGACAGGCGCCTAAATATGAGCGAACTCTCTATAGCCCTAGGTTACCGCTGCAGTCTCCTAACTGAAATTCTAACATGATGTGTCTAATCGCATTAAATTTTGCACGGTATTAACTTATGTAACCACGATGAACACTACGTTAATGTTTTTGAATTAAGGTGTTTGAAATTAAATTCCTCAGAGAATTTAATAATGGGATTCATAGTTTATATGAAAATTCGTCATGTTAATGTCACTAAATATTTTTTATTTTTATAAATAAGCTTTAGGTGTATGACTGTTTTGGGAAATTTATAATTTACTTTTTTATTAATATTACATAAAATGGGGTTTAAATGTGTATGAAAGTGGTTTCTTTAGACTATATTTATTTACGCGACGTTTATTCCTCGTTGTGACCAAATAGGTAAAGAAAATAACAATAAGCAGCCGGCCAAGCCGGTTACTCTCTTATACAATATGAGATGTTACTAATGGAATATTGCATTGGATACACTACTACATACATAATCCCTCGTTCATCAGGATTGTATAAAAATGGTAGTATTGTTTAATTTTACTATTAGGTACTTTTCGTGACGTAACCGTAGGTCAGTGTTATTATTTATTATGCTGTGTTATATTCATAGACAATGAATAAATTACGAAATAGGACACTAATTTACTTAATTACATTATGTCATTTAAATAAATTTAAAATAACAGATGGTTTCTCTTTTTATGATGCCCATTACTTCACATAAAAAATAATTTATTTGCTTTTTAGTTTTTCACTAGTTGGCCGGTATTTTCTAAAACAATTCTCATTTGATTGTTAGTATAGTTATTGCTAATGTCAATATCAAATAAACGAATAGTAAATTTAATGAAATCTCATTCACAGAGGTAGATCAATATCTCTTAAAGAACTGTTTTCTTATTTGTTTCATAGTATTTTGGTCTATTACTAATTTAAACATTGAATAATAAACAATTTTATTTTCATTTTAATAGGTACCTACTACAACACCATTCGTAAACCTTTTTCCTTTAGAATAAATTTCAATAAATATACTAAATAATAAAAAGTATTAAATGTAAATATTCTATTGAAATAGGCTTCAATCGACATTATAAAACAAAAATGTCTAGCATAAAAATGTATCTCTCTCTAAGAAATCTACTATGTTTAATTCCAAATATTTTACGTTACATGAAAATCAATTGTTTTGAACGGTTTCTTGTCAAAATACGATATTATAATTTATACGATATAACGAAATAATAATGGTATCAATTTCATTGAAACCATTACTAGAAAATTTCTAGTACCGCCCCTTGAATAGCCTATTCAAGATAAGTATAACTTTATTGGTATAATCTTTGGTCTAATTAAAGATGACAATCACTTGGATATATACTTTGAATCTATACAAATTATATGTTAGTTTTGATTTTAATTATATTAAGGATAAGACGGAGAAAAAGTAAACATTAATACTTTTGTTCCTTGTAGTAATTACACACATTTACAGCATTTAAAGGGCATTAATAAAATATAAATCTGCTAAAGATATTTATTATTTTTAACTTAATTACAAATATCTATAAATAGTAATATTAGATAAATTCTACTTTTGCTCGAGCTTATCCATTTATTTAAATATACACAATAAATTTATTTATCCATTCATAAATTTGAATACTACATTATTGGCTAAGGACCAACAAAAAACCTTATATTATTATTACAATAAATCAAAAATGAAAAACATTACAATAAAAACTGTATTTCTAAAAACATTTGCATACAACAGTTTTTTTAATTCATTTTACTTTTCACACTGTTTTAGGTATTGTATAAGTAGGTTAACAGATGCCGTCAGTTTACAGACACTGCTGGGTCCACAGTTCTGTATTTAGGTTTGCTGTGAGTAAATGGTAAGTATCGATACTTAATCATATGCTGAAAAAAAGGAAACAATTAGATGAATTTCTATTCAAAAGTAATTTAACTTATAAAGTGTTATGACTTTAATTAATTATATGACTAGATAGACTGTCAAAGCTGAGAACTGAGAAGAGTAGTATGACGTTTGGCGAGTGTCGCATAACTGTCACGCATCCCAAGATAACGAAATTGGCTCGTTTGTTTTAGTTCTTTTACAGCGGTAAACTCTATCTAGATATATAAATAATTTAAGTGCTATCGTGACACAAACTGACTATAGTCTATTCCAACTTAAGTACTTATATCCACTGTAATTTTACTTGCGAAGTTTCGTTACTAATTTTGGTGACATTCAAAACGCCAATTTTCATAAATGCCTAATAAATACCATTGATTAATACAGTCATACTAATAGAAAAATTATGCATTATTGCGTATTAGAAAAAGTATTTATATTTTTATGCATATAATATTTATATATATCATATATATCATAATTTATTTTGACGATACATAGTCTACATATATTATAAGAACTTATTTATTACAATGCGTGGTTTAGAAGACTACAGATTAGTTTTGATATTAACAGAGTAAGTCGAGAAAAAATATAAATATTACACTTGAAACCGCATTATACTAGGTCTGTTGTAAGCCATCTCTAAAGATCTTAGGTCCACTGCTTATTCTAATCATGATAAATGACCTCCCATATTTGTGTAAAATATACAAAATGACTTGCATATGTTGATGATTTAAAACTATAATTCTCAATTACTTCCTATGAAGTTTCACTACTTAACAGTAATAGATAAAATATAATCTCAATTAATGTTTGTTAGGGGGAGAGATCCGTGTTCATTTCCAAATATATAAGTATAAAATGAAACTCATTCGATAATTTCCACTCTCCCTTTGTGCTGTGAGACAAGTGGCCCCATAAACATAAAATTTCAAGTAGTGAATACAGATTTAATTAAACAATAAAAAAACATTATTTTCCAGAACAAGTTATCAATTCTTCGTAATTGTTTATGACTTCTCTATAAATAATATAACTTTTTATAACATAATGCATTGTTCAATTTCGAAAAGTTCTATCTTAACAGCGTTTAGACTAGACAAGACAATAATGCGTATTAAGAATATTATGATTGTTCTTTGTAATAATATTTTTTTGTAGACGCACATAGCATAAGATAATATATATATTTTTTATTAATATCTAAATGAAATTTTAGCTCCTAGTCCATATTGTATTGATAATAATAGCTGCCTTCTTCCAAAGTAGAAAATCATAAACTAATATATTTGAAAGTAATATTTTATAGTAGTATTTATACTTTAACTCATTTAAAATATACATTCTAAGTCCAGTCGTCATAGACATTTGGAAATGCATCTGCAACGAAAGGCTGATTTTTGCTGCGCTACAAGACCGAAAGAGCAAAATCATCGTCACGTTTGACTCGATATCTCAAAAACCATTAACGGTAGGTTAAAAATGTATAGGACCTAAATCGTAGAGCGTAAATGAAGCAACAATAAAGCATCATCATATTTCTTGTCTCACGACGCACAGTCGAGTTATGGCAAAAAAAATGAAATTCAACCCTTTTTTTTAAGATGATGGCGAACGTATATAGGAAGTCGAGGTCGGCAATTTCAAGCAAAGCTTTTCTAAGCCCCCTACAACATATCCAAAAATCAGCTAGTCGGTGCATTTGCATATCTCGGCCAGTTTTTGTAATGACTGGACTATCTCTATACATATAAATGAATTAAACATTAACTCACCTTTATTTGTCTCTTCATCGTAATACAAAATAATGTAATAAAGTACATGACTAATATTGGCCAGAATACTGGAATATTGAATGCATCTATAAATGTGCAGAAAAATCCTATGATTGTGCTCTTCGTAACAGATAGCCAAAACTTAAATTCAGGAAGCCTGCGAATGAATGGTCGAAACTCTTCTGTGGATCTCGTTGGCAGTGCAGGTCCATTCTCATCATCTCCTGTAAAATAATGTTTTAATAATTACCAGTAGTCTACCCATCCATTCAATTAAATAAGAAATAAAAAAACATAGATACATGTTAAGTATCAGATAAAATTGAAGAAAGTTATGTCTACAAGAACGAAAAAATAAATCGGTGATCCAGACTGGATACATCTTGTCAGAATTAGCAGATCTGATTTGTGGGGTGCAGGTTAGTCACCGCTTAGTGGTGCTTCTTGGAGTGGTGGGTAAGCATTGCCAAGCGCTCTCAAAGTGCTTACCGGCCATAATGATCGACTGACACGAAAGTGATACCAAGGAACGCCAATGGTAAATCTCTCATTAGCAGAGCGCGAGACTCTATGACACCTAGGAGTGCCAAACACACGTAGCTGAGACGTTTTCACGCGCCCTCGGCCTGTGGGTGTGTCAGGATGGCGGGACCCCTAACGTCTTTCATGCCCTTTAAAAAAAGCCTAGAGGAGGACGGATGCCGTCATGGCCTCGTGCTACCGTACGATCTAGTGCGACTCTATGATCGAGATCTATCTTTCCACCCTGAAGCGAAGTCTGTTAAATGCTTGAGGAACACTATCAAGATTAGTAGCTCGGGAGGAAGGGCTTAAGATAATCTCTCTTCTTCCCTTTGGAGTTTTCAGCCTAATGCGCTCGGAGCAACGAATCGAGAGTAAGTGCCATGGACAGCCAATGGGCAATGCTTGGGTAATCGCGGATTTAAAAGAATTTCACATAACCCATATACAAGGGAGCCAAGAACCTTTAGAAGGTTTTCCCTGCATAATAAAAAAGAAAGGATCTGTTTTGTAACAGAAAGCACTGCACTATAGAATTTTTTATTTATGTGGCATTGTGCTGAATATATATTTTTAATATATAAATAATATATAAATAAATATAAATATTGGACAACATCACATACATTACTCTGATCCCAATGTAAGTAGCTAAAGCACTTGTGTTATGGAAATCAGAAGTAACGACGGCACCACAGACCAGAGCTTGAAAGCGGTTAAGGTATAAAGGTTACGTTATCGGTATGAAATTACGGTACCGCTTTGATTTAAAGGTAAAGCCAAAACGGTTAAGAATTACGATTAATCTACCGGTATAAATAAACGGTACCTTTATTTTTTTACGGTATCGTTATAGTTTTAATTTACCAGTACCTAACAAAAAATATTTCGGTACCGAAAAAATCGCAGGGATGAATGCGACGTTGCCGATCAGTCGGCAACTGAACGGCAACGTCGCTTTCATTTACTCACTTGTTGTGACTTGAAAGACAGTAGATCTCGCAATTGGCATTACCCCGTTCTACGACTCTTTGTTTTATTATTGTTTACGCACTTATTTACACACCTATTAGCATTTTTTTCGATTGTTAAATACATTATATACGCATAAGTAATGGGAAGAAAACGCAAAAACGCTGTGTACTCATTCTTTTCATATGATAAAGATTCAAAATCTTCTACTTGTTTAGTGCCTGAACAAAATTACTTACATTGGATCAACATAGAAATAAATAAAAATTAACAAAATATAAAATTAACAGATAATTAAGCGTGTCGAAGTGAAGAGCGAGTTAATACGTTTGCTATAGTTAATATTATTTTGTTTATAAGATGTTTGTCTTAATAATTTTGTAAAGGACGTCGTTAGACAGGGAAAGTGATTACAAACAAAAAGTGTGCTATGAAAGAACGACCTGTAATATATTTTCTAAATTAAGTGAATTTGACAATGTCAAAAGATGGGGCGTAGGTAAAATTCAAAATTAAGAATCATGCAGTTCAGAGTCTGCTAAAGGAACTTCCTTAGAGTGTTTTCCTTCTAAGGAATGTAGAAACATTAAGATTCTTGAATATACACGGGCTCTCATACAAGGTTCTATGTTATTCATTTCTTCATTTATAAGAATGCCAAAAAGTTCGTTTCTTCGGTCCTTTCCTTTTTGTTTGATTGATAGGCAGTGGGAACAAATAGAACAATCTTTTTTTTTCTACAAAATTTTACCTACTTTAGGATGAAGAATGGAGGGAGACGGTGGTCGTTCCGAATCTCCTAAAACGTCTGACGAGTGGTGTCGCTTTATTGCTGATTCTAAAATTAATCACAAAATATGATTTATGCATTATATATTTTGAGCTGCAGCGACTAATATAATTTTAAATAGGAAAATAGGAAAAGTTTTAAAATATTGTTGCACAAATATACTACATCATTAGGATACTCTAAAAAGAGACAAATTTTATAAGCTGTTTTAGTTGACAGTTAAATCATAAAAATTGTAGGTATGTACTTACTTTTATCCATCTTTGCGTACCTATATAACTGTATGACGTGTGTAGAGTGTATATAATATTTAGTTCTATTTATTCTTACGTAAGACGTATTATAAATTATTAATAAAAATAAAAGTTCAAAATAGCAAGACTATGTGTGCGACACAGCTGTTTCGTTCCGCTCGGACTCTCTCAGTCAAGGGCCAAGGTAGTCGGGGCGGGCGGTACCAGTGGCAACGCAGCGGCGGCGGCATTGTATAAAGAAAACCTTTTTTTTATAATTTAGGTATCATGCTAGTATAATGCTACCGTTATTTTGCCCTACCAAATAATTTCGGTAGGTATATTTCTTGCTACCAGAAAATAGCTGTATCATTATTTTTAGATATCACAATTTAAAAGTATGACGTCATACCGATTACCGTTTTAACCGATATTTTTTCGGTTATTCAAGCCCTGCCACAGACACCCAGACCCAAGACAACATAGAAAACTAATGAACTTTTTCTACATCGACTCGGCCGGGAATCGAACCCGGGACCTCAGAGTGGCGTACCCATGAAAACCGGTGTACACACTACTCGACCACGGAGGTAGTCAAATTATCATATTAGGTAACAGAAAGTTTAACCATAGTTGTTTTATTAAAATATCATTAGAAAATTTACGAACAATTTTATCTTCTGAGAGAGTTTAGATGTGAATGTTTTACAAACAAACAAAATCACTTATACAATTTTATTACACACAGATGTTGAAACAAATAATATCATGACATGCATAAATATAAAAAAATTGCCTAAATATTTGAAATTAAATAAAAATGATGTTGTTGGTGTGGGTGGAAGATAAACATACATGACTATTATGTCCAACAAGTACACTTAATTGTTTATTATCTGTCTGTTAGTGATAGCCCAATATCACATTTGTTATTTAAATTGTATAAGAAATAAATGTGTATAAGAAAATTTGTCAAAATAATTAATTTCGAAGACTTAGTTACTATTTGTACTATATCAAAGAAAAAATTTCAATATCATACTTTTTTTACTGATTTTAAATGTTATGAAGACTTTTGAAAAAAAATAATTATAATATTAGCTTTTAGGTTGACAAAAAGTCATATGTTTGAATTAAGTACATATTTCGGTATCAATATCAATAAATAAAAAAAGTCTTAAATAAAACTTACCATCAAAATCCATAGCAGGATCAATTTTTGGTGTAAGGAATGCAATGAAAAGATTTAAATGATATATACCTAAGGCATATGTTACTATATACCAGCCCTGTAAAAAAAATACATAATACTTAAAACTTTTTTATTAATTATTGTTTAGTATGGTTTGTTAACCATTGCATACAGTGTCAATGACTGTAGGTGACCACTTACCACCTACCTTCAAATATAAAAAAATGTAACTTAGCTTAAAAACAATAGAATTGTTTTAGTGCCATTTGAACTTAAAAACATGAAAATAGTTTGAAAGTAATTTTTCTTTGAAAACATGATACTATTGAAGTATATATTTTCTTATAAATATTGTTAAATAAAGACCTCATTCATAAAATCACATTGAAGATGACTGCTCATCTTCAATTATGAATCAAATATCAACCTTAATTTTATTAATTATCTTGTAAAAGGACTTACTTGTTTTAAACATATCCTGAGAACAAATATTGCTAAAAGTAATATAGAGGCCACCCATCTGCTTTTTGTATGTGGCGTCCATTTGTCTAGGAGTCCTTGATATATCTGCAAATATATGGAAGAGATTTTTTTAGTGATTTCATCTAATTTCTTTTTTTTTCATTGAACTGAAAAACATTTTTGACATGAGTGGTAGCTGCTTGTTTATTTTAATTAATAAATTTGTTATTAAAATTCATACTGTAACTTAAAATAAACAAATGACACTTCGTTTTGGATATTTTACAAACATTTTGTATTAGTTCGTTTGGCTTTAAACGTGATCTAATTACAATATTTGTGTAATAAGAGCATTAGACAATTCTTATCATTTGGTTGTTAGAATGCAGTTTTATTGTCAATGTTTGTGTATATACGTTCCTTCTTTGTATAAAATGTATTTATATGTATTACTTGGGAAATTCTGGTCCATCCTTGAGATATGATACCTCTTCTACTCGGTTCTGAGGCTATATCATTTCCGTCCATCATTTTGGTAAGTTATTCAAAACTTTATAATAGAGTACATGAAGCACCGCTAATGAACAGGAAACGAATTGTTATAATTTACTAAATTTACACGATTTTTAGTTGGTAAGTACTTATTTTATTTTAATCTAATTCACAAATCACACAAATGTTCTTCGTTTTTAACGATCTTGTCATCATCATCAGACGTCTACAAATAGTATTGCCAGAACACAAAGTGTTACGTGTAAATCATTAATGTTCATCCAATGAGAATCCATTAGATAAGAAATATAAAATTAAAGGTTTTTATATTTTCTTTTTATTTACTTGATTATTCAGTTGTGATAAAGTAGTGTTCATTTGTTAATTTCTGAATCTCTTAACATTATGGCTAGGTAAAAAATATTCTTTTATCGGCTTCGCACGGGTCGCATTACAAATATAGAAAATGAGATTTGCGCTTATTAATAAAATATTAACGAGATAAATTTTTATGTTTATTTATTTACTAGTTCATATAAGATATGTATAAAGTTAGTATCTCAAAAATAATCTTTAATTCAGGTAATTAAATTATAATCATCGCGCTTTGTAATATTGAAACGATAACTTCACAAATAAATTATAGCTTCTCATTGAATTTCGAGAATTGGACTAAGCAACAGTCGAAATCTATTAAGTTAAATGTTCTAAATAATATTTAAAGCAAAACTCCGATGAGTTTTGTTCTGTAACACTTTTTATACAACATTAATATATATAATTAATAAATTATATAATTTCAACTTCATTGACAGTTCTCGACGCGTATGCAAATAATATTTGAAAATAAATTATTAAGCTTTTGTAAAGCAAAAAGGTAACAACTTTTAGCAGAATATGTAGATATTTATGTTTTTAATGTTCAACTGCAGTGATGATTCGTTTGATTGGCTTTTCAAATTTTTACCTCTCTTTCTACTCATTATCCTAGTTTAATAATAAACTTATCGCTAAAATAATGGTACAATCATTAATCTCCAAAATAAGTAACTCATTCATTCATAGACAAATACGTAAAATAAATATTCTATCCTAATCGCCATTTTCTGCGGCTTTTGGACCAGGACTCATAGTTCTTCTGTGTAAAATGATACAAGTGATAATTCACTTTTTAATATCATGGATTGCAAAAATATCTTTCAATAGCTGTAAAAATAATTTCAATCTAACAATTTCATTAAGTTAACTTTTAATCATCCCCGTATAGTTTACTCAATTTCACTAATTTAAATGTACCTACCTATTGCTAATATTAAATGTAAGGGTACTGTCAGCATGAAAATAATACCTATTATATAAAAAAAAATATAACTGACCAAAACTGAGGTTTTTCTAACAACCAAAAACAGGTAATTTGACCCTTTGCTTTGAAAGTCCTTTTAATGGCGCGAGGCGGGAGGCCCCATTAAACGCGAGGATGTGGGCGGTAATTCACGTCACTCACGCCTTACGACATCTCTGTATAATATGAGCAAAAGCTCAAAAAGCGAATATTCTAATAAGTTACACATTTTTGGAGATATACCTATCAACTCACACTCATAAATTTTACTTTATTAGTAGCGGTTAAAAAGGCATCAAACTTCTGTAGTTAAGGGTAAACCTTTATCGGGTATTTGAAATTGCAATAAAATATCTTGTAAACTACGAAAAATATTTACGTCCACGATTCCTGATCATGCTTAATTAATGCCCCACCACTGGCAATGGCATTACATTCAGAATTTGTAGAACGATAATAAGCTGAGGGATAGAGTTATAAAATATTTGGTACCTCTGCACTAGAAAGAATATATAAAATGATATATATTATATATATGATATTATAGGTATAAATATAGATATATAATTATGAACATAAATGAAGTAAGCACCCATTTTAAAATACATGTTTTTATACATGATGTAAGCGTAATTCGTGTCTAAGCTGTTGTTGAGTGTTTTCATCTGGAGACAATCGAGGGTGTATAATGAAGTCCTGCTAAACATAAAAATGGATCGTCATCGGAACTGGACTAATGCAAAAATTTGCAACTCCGAAGGAAGAAATCTGAATTTGACTTGCAAAATTTCACCTTTCATATACTCATATATAATATATAAATTATACATTGCTACGTAATCCCCAGCTTCCAATTCTGCATTAAATCTATAACCTTTCTAGTGAAGGGCGCCCACAGAATTGTATTTAATGTATTTTTGTCTTATGTCACTAAGCTCAGTAACGACACAAATATTTGTCCCTAATTTTATATTATTCGATTAAATACCACTTATGATAAAATAACACTTTTTAATTAAATTTGCATTTTGAATTTAAACAAGACTGTTGATTGAAAATGCTGTTTAAATTAAGGACAATCATGTCAGAAGTCGGTAGAAAAGCGATATAACAAATTATTATTTCAGGTATCATTACAATCAAAGTATGAGTTAACATGTTTTTTAGTTCATTATATTAGCCACAGGCATTATGTATAACTTTTTTGTAATATATTTAATATTCAATTGAATTTGGTAATTATTTAAAAAGGATTTAACTTACAACAAAAATAACATAAATACTGCTTAAGAAATTTAATGAAATAATTGTTCTAGTTACATTTTATACACAATTATTTTACAATACATAGGGATATTTTGTTTTAAGGAAATAGTACATAGTCTATTGGGAATAACTATAAATTACATAAAATTGAAATATGACATTTTCTTATTTACCACTATTCCTATTATTGCAAGAATTTATTTACACTTGTAACTTACTGAATATACAATGAAACAAGAAATACATATTTTAAACTAGTATCAGTTGTTCTGAATATAAAGGAAATTTTGGTCCAGCTATATCCTATGCTAAGCACAACTTCTAAAGGAATAAATTTGTATTGCTATCATGAATACATTTTATGAATAACTAATGTGTTGAAGTAGGTAATATTTTTTTTACCTTCATACTCTACACTCACCACTTTCATATGTTCCTATCAAATATATAAATTTTAAATCAACACTTAAATATATACATTTGAATAAAAGTTTCTCATTTCAATTGTTTTACATTATTTTTTTTTTTCATATATTTCAACATTATAGCATAATTACGTTTCTTCGAGATTACTTTTCTAACATCATAAATTAATGTCTCAAAAAAAAGTATTTAAGGCGAAACATAGTTAAATATTAACCAATGAAATACTCATAATATTGTATTACAACTTTCCAATACTCATTCTTACTAAAATAGCCTATTAATTCTATACATATTTCACTTAAGGTTAGCTTTCAATTGGAAATATTTTTCAGTACATCCGATCCATCCATTAAAGTTTAAATATGTGTATTACAAAGAAGTATATTAGGGGACTCAAGATAGATATTCATACTGAGATTATAATAAAATACATATAGTGAAGCTTATATTTATCATGAATTATTTTTATTCTGATTAATGTATAAGTCACAGATAATTTTATTTAAATAAAACAAATTTGATTGGATTTTTTTTTCCTAAATTAAAAATATGAAGATTGATGTAAAGTTGTGGTTATTTGTCAAGGCACTATATGCTTTTGAAATTAAATATGCAAATTCCCGATGCATTTGGCAATTAAATTTCCAACCATGATCTGAGACCATTATTATTTATCATTTTTACTAATGAATTAATAAATAACCATAACAAGGCAAAGTATTATACTAATAACTTTCATATTATTTTTAAAGTTTTATACCCTACTGTACATTTTGATATGTGACAATTTCACTTGACAGCAGAAAAATTTTGCATTTGATTATTGGTGTTTGATGCGACCCATGAGCTGAAGACGTCCCTGAAAGAAATAAAAATGATGTTAAATTATTTTTTTCAATTCTGCGATAAATATTCCGTTATTTTTTTCTCTATTACCTGCAATGACTAACAACACATTCATTGGAGCAATATTCATCCTCCCATTCACTATTAGAAATGGCAGGATTAGTACAGCCTTGGCGTATACATGATGGTGTACTTCCATTTTCATTTTGCTAAAGAAAAAATTAAATGTTTTTAAAAAAGAAAGGAATACCTAATATACATTATGTAAAATACAAGTTGGGCTTGAATTGAAGTTAAATTTCATTATAATACAAGAAATTGTTAGCAAATTAAAAAAACATATTTGGTTAAAAAATAACATATTATAATGTTTTTTTTAAATGGATTTATGTTACTATTGCTGCATAAATACCTCTGGAGACTGGTGTGGCATTCCAGAATTTGAATTTGCATTGTTATTGGGAGTCTGTTCACTTTTTAACCCAGAATTCTGATTTTGTTGTTGCGTTTGCTGAAGTGGTTGTGACTGTTGATGGTGTTGAGTCTGCTGTTGACTCTGCTGTTGCTGTGACGTTTGCTGATGTTGAAGTGGTTGCTGAGCTTGTTGCTGATGTTGCAATTGGGGTTGTTGTTGTTGGTGTTGATTGGATTGTTGTTGCTGATATTGCTGTACTTGGTGAGCTTGCTGCATCTGTTAATGATTTTATTTGATCTAATTACTTTATTAAATTATAATAAAGCAGTAATATTTTTGTCATCATTTCAAATAAGAACAAAATAAAAATATAATTTTATGCAACACGAAAAAGGAAAGTTAAATTATTTTTACCTGTTGGGAGTGATGGTACTGCATGGCAGCATGCACAGATTGCACTGGTGGTGATTGTGACTGAACTTGTCTATAGGCTGGTGGTGACAATCCTGAATTTGCAGCATAGTTTGGAGATTGTGCTGGCTGATAGCTTCTTGGTGACTGTGCCATATTAGGTTGACATGATTGGGCTGGGTTTGCAGGATTTACTTGATAGCCTTGAGGCGATTGCCCTGGGACTCCCTGTTAAAAAAAAATTGTTGATATATATGTTATTATTTGTATTCATATTTGATATTTCTAACACACAAAGCAAGTTTATTCAACATAGAAGTTCATCATCATCATCTTAATAATTGTCCAATGTTATCTACTTAAAAATGTTTCACAAGTACTCATCATATATAATGATGTATTATTGAAAAAGTACTTTATGTACCAACCTGATATGTTTGAGGGTTATGTCCCATATTTGCTTGATAGCCTTGAGGTGATGGTTGCGCATTAGTAGGATATCCTTGAGGCGGTGCTCCAGCGTACGAAGGCGGAGGCTGACCTCCCGGAAAATTCTGAGGTGTGTAGCCTTGTGGAGTTGTATTTGGTGCATAAGCTTGTGGAGCGTGTCCGTTACCATATTGTTGGCCTTGATAGTAGGTTCCATAGTTAGCATTTGCATTGCTGTGATTATACATTATTTGATTTTCTTGTTCGCCGCCCTGAATTAAAAACATTTACTTTTAAATATTTCTATTATAATGCTGATTTTTATCAGAAGTGTTGTATTTATAAAATAAATATAAATACGGTTTTAATTATTGTTGAAATAGAGAATGATGAATTAACACATTTATTTCACTTTTTAACGAATTAATTCATAACAAAATGTAATCAAAGAAAGATTGTCAACTTAAAACAAACAATTGTTAGTAAAAATTGACAATATAACTCTCGTATAAAAGCTTTCGAAAGCTTACCGGTTTAGGAAGACGCGTGGAACAATAGCTAGCTTCGCTTATTTGTATATAATTATATTAGTATGATTTTAAATGTTTACGAATTATTATATCATACATTTAATTATACTATTTTAATATTAACACGTATTTTAAAATATAAATGCCCGAAACAACTATGAACCAAATTATAACACAATAGAACAAATACAGACTGAACACAGAATAAGAACTAGTCGATACGACGACGCGTTGCTAGTTGCCATGATATTCGGAGTGACCAGTTTTAAAAATGTAGCGCAGTCGCAGTCGTTACGTACGAGCGAAAGGCAGCTTTACATTCTCGCCGGGTCCTTGGAATAGCGAGAGCGTCGTTCGTACAATCAGTTTCGTGCTAGGAACATTTTCTATTTAAGAGTAATGTATAGCGTTCTTTGCATACTATAATACTTAATTTATTTCCCAGTTTAAAAAATTACAAGACTATTTATATATACTTAATACGTACGTGATTGTAAATTCATTAAATTAACCTATTCCTATTTCCTAAAATTGGCCATCCAAATAATACAACAGTTACAAAGTAATTAAGTCAATAAAGAGTCAAATAACTGGTTGAATTATTTTTATACTTACATATAACATAAACAGTTAAGCTAGCAAATTGTTATGGCTTTTTTCCGTTGAATCACCCGAATGACTATTGTTTTCGATTTTTAAAAATTACATCATCTAGTGAGACAATAAGTATTTTTGTAATAAAATAATACGTTTTGTTGTGATTAATATAATATATATAATAGATTTTGTAATTATTGTTTTTTGGCGAGATTATATATAATGTTTTGCCTTCTCTGTAAAATTGTTTTGGACACACAAAAATATTTTTAAGAGCAACTTTAATCAGATATAACCAAATACTAAACAAAACAAAACGCTCAGTTTGGCAGTATGAAGAGACCGACTACAGACTGGGTGTCGCGAACTAGGAATTTTATCTATATTATAAATATGTATATAATAATATTTAGAATATAGAATTTTGCGAATAAATGCATAATGTAAGGGAAAAGGGAATAATTATTGTAATGATGTCCAGATTTTTTTTTCTTTAAGACATAAGAAACAGGATGTTACGTTTGACGTGGCAAAAGTAGCTTATCTTTAAAGGGGTTCAATTTTACTAGCAAATTTCATAAGAGACATACAGACAGAGTTACTTTTGCATTTATAATATTAGAATAGATAGTTTAAATGATTGACAGAGTATATATGGTTTAATGTCAGTATTGCTTACAATTAAAAGACGGGCTTAATGCAGATTATTATGAAATGTTTTTATAGAAGCTTTATTGACCTAAAAATGTGTTCATTAACTGATATTATACACTCAAAGAAACATTCTAATGTTTATAACAAAATGAGTAAGGTAACTTTTCTTAATATATATAATTACTTTTTTTATCACAAACATTATTTTTATAAAGTATTTACATATGCGCTCTAATGCCAAGGCGAACCGCGTACGTAAAAGTGTAACCAGTGCGCACACTATTCGCCTTACGATTTAGCTCGTCGTTCGCGGGCGTGATTTTTTTGATGCGAATCAAAGTATTAGCGAATAAGAGAAATAATATTTTTTTTTTTTTTGAGTATGCTAATCATAGTATTAGCGAATAAGAGATATAATATATCTTTATTTTTTGAGGGTAATTTTGATATAAATCTGAGTTACCAAATAAAATTTAGTTTTAGAATTCGCTATAATATATGAAACTAAGGTAGATTACATTTGGAAAAAAAAACACATTTATTCCATTGCATATTCCAACCTGAGATGACCAGTGTGTATAGAACACGTGAATCTTAACCGAATATCTTATCGATTCGAGGTCTCAATCTCGTTTATTATTTATTCTAATTCATTACATGCTCCACGGTAAAAGAAAACATCGTAAGGAAACTACACGCGAAATATGTTCCTTGCCATCTCCCCGAGAGAAGACAAGGATTTTGCCCAGCCATTGTTGGGTGTTACTAAAGTTTATTAAATTTACTAACAAATAAGTTTGTAGAAAAACCATTAAAGATAACATAATCTATAAGTATTGATCAAAGGAGAACTTAATTAAAAAATAAAACCTTAATTACATGACGATGAAGTCGTCTCGACCGATATTGGTCATAGCGGCTAATCTCAAGGGTTACTAGCCGAATACGCCGAAAAATTATAGTGCGCAAGTGAATGCGTAAACACAGGTGCACTCTCTATTCTCTCACTCCCATCATCCAATGGAACGGCAAATTCGACGCGAAGATTTTATGCGCAGGACCATACTGTACATGCTTTTCGAGGCACGGCAGTGTACACACTTCCAGACTCCAGGCTGTTACTGAGAATTTTTCGCCAGACCCTTATAACTTTTAATCAGCCCGACCCCAGGGTATGAACCTAGGACCTCGCGATCTGCCAGTCTTATATAGTTATATCTAGTTATTAGACCAACGTAGCAGTCAAAATACATTGCTATATATGCATAATATTAACTTATAGAATCTCTTTATAAGTACAAATTGATTGTATCAAACTACATTCTTCAAAATGCAACAATATATATTTTAAATTACATTTATATGTTTGTATCTTTATTTCAACTTACCTAGTTGTAGAAATACCCTGAGATAAATAACTAAGTAGCCAAAAACATTTTCTGTACTATTTTCTATTGGTGTAGCAATAAATTATACATAAATAAATAGTTTGTAGATCTAGTAAAAAAAAAAAAAATTTATAATTCCAATAAGCTGTGATTCATATGATTTCAGGATAGTAGAGCATATACATACATATATACATAAGCAGCCCGTAAATGTCCCACTGCTGGGATAAAGGCCTCCTCTCCCTTTGAGGAGAAGGTAGTAGAGCATATAATTCTGTAAAATGGACTTACCTTGGATACTAAGCTGGCTCTATAAGCTGCCAGCGCTTTTAGATATTCTTTCTTGGCTACTTCTGTTTTTTGTTTGTAAACCTAATAAAAATTATAGTAATTAATTTCAATATTTTATTAATGCCTTATATTCCACTTTATAGCAATACTTACACTTTTATGCTCGGAGTCTAAACCATCCCACATGGATGCAACAATTTTAGAAACTTCACCAAAACTTGCATTTGGGTTTTGTCCTTTTATAGCTGCTTGTGTGTCTCGGAAAAACAGAGCATATGCCGATACAGGTCTGTGGAAATAAAGTAATTTAGTTCTGGTAATTTGATATATATAGCCATTTTATAATAATACTCAAGTTGAATATTTCAAGACATACTTTTGTGGTTCATTTGGATCTCTTTTTTTTTTCTTTTTCTGCACTTTAGGCTTTTTCTGCATCTGTCCACGGGTTACTCCATTATCCATTGGTTCTGGTGAGGATCTTTTAACACCCATGTTGCTAACACCAATCTATGCAAATAAAAGTTTTATCAAAAATATGTTGCTATTTTTTTTTAAATAGTTCATTGGCAACACATGTCTACTATCAATTCTATTTAGTGTATATAAATCTATTATCTTATTAGTATAAAATTTTCCTATACCTGATGAAGCGTAGTTTGTTGCTGCCGGCTCGCTGAGCAATAATGGATAGGCAGAAGGCTTTCCGCATCACCAGGCAACTACCAACAAACAACGAATTTATTAGAAATTTTAAAATAAACTTGGTTCAATTTAATGACAGTAATAAATTAACATGAAATGTATGCCAATGAACTACTTACAAAAAATATAAATAAAAAAAAAACACATAAAACATGAAGCTATAATATAGTATAGTTATGATACATGAGAAAGATATTTTTATAGTAAATTACAATAATGAGAGATAAAAATAATATTTTTTAATAAAGTGATTCTGATTAAAATGATTACAATAATTTGTTAAATAATGGCTACAATGAAATCTACTATGAATTAACATTATTTTAATATTTACTTGAGAATGATGTGAAGGCACACTATCATCAGAGTCATCACTTGTAGTTCCCGGTGGTGAGGCTCTCTGTGGTGATCCATAAACTGGTCCAGGCTGGGTTGGAGTACTTGGTGTCGGTGGACCACTCATTACTTGAGTTGGTTGGAGCATGAGCAACTGTTGTTGACCACCAGGCTGTTGCTGGATCATATAATTACCCGCTGGAGCAGCAGCATTACTGTGGGAAAAAATACATCAAACTTTTTTTTAAAAAAATTGCCTTATAAATAATATTTTAAACTTTTTTAGCGTTGAGAAACATAAACAAATATTTATGTTGGTTTTGATAATATTAATTCTACCTTTTTGGAGTCATGTTTATTATAGAAGTTAATTTTATCATATATTGTAGCCTTCTTTAGTTTGTGATTTTTAGGTTAAAAATCTAAAAATTCACTATCCCCATGAATAGTAGATCTAAATCTTTTGATAAATTATATGTTCTTATTCTTAAATATATATAATCATTGTTTCATAAAATTTATTTATTTTAAACTTATTTTTACATTGTAGAACAATATTCTGATATTAGTAAATATACATGTTGGAATAGTAATAGAAATAGTAAACAAATAATACCTGTGAGAAGTGACAGGCGTATGTGGTTCTTGTAAATATAAAGGTTGTTGATATGAAGGAGCACCACCCGGCGGAGCTAATCCATCTTGAGCCGGGTTCATCATACCAACCTAGGTAGGAGTAATAATGTTTTAGTATTCTTAATAATATCACAGAAAAGAAATTTACCACAAAACAAGAATAAGATAATAATACGAAAGTAAATAAAAAAACAGTTACTCTTTCTAAACCTACATAGTTGCAAAATACTACTGAAATTGAATGAATATTGTCAAATTTGTCATTACCATGGGTAAAATTGATTGATATATTTTGACGTTGACATTAACAATAACGATTTTCAAAGATTCTGAACCTGTGATATTATGATTATCATAATCGAATACATAAAACTAAATATTTTTACTATTTAAGAAGAGTTTCTAATTATATGTCTTGGTTCCTAGTCTAGCCATGTGAACGCAGCAGGGTTTTAAAGAGGCTGTAAGACTACAATGCCCGCGCCGAACATCTGTAGTAGTAAGTAGCTTTACAAATTGCGACACTAGAATACAGAGTGTAGAAATGTACTAATTTTTTTTTTGTATTATTTTGAATCAAAACGACATTTAGTGATATTAAAACTTGTTTACTAAGATTACATAGTCAATAAATTTTATTGAAATATAATTATTTTATGAATAAAAACACCCAAAGCCGTCTCAAACTATGCTGGGGCCCTTGGGCACCAATGAATTTGGGGCCTTTTTGGTAGATATTTACTACCATGTACAAATCATTTGCTTTTGCCAGGCCTTATGAACAGTTTCAAATAAACGGTGCGGTAATTTTCGTATATTCGTAGGAATCTGATTGGTTGTACCATCTTATGGCTATTTTATAGCCTTTTTTGATAAAAATGTTAGTTATTTCTTACAAATATATCACTTTTGCAAATATACATAGCAGTCAACGTGAGAACAAACATGTGAAAGAAATTGTTGGTACTTCGGGGCCCTCTCAGGATAGGGCACGTGCCCTGTGTGGCCTATGGTAAAGACGGTAATGAAAACACCGTAAACAGTAGCTTAATTTTTTGGAAATTTTTAAATAATGTAATACTTTGTGAAACATCAAACTATTGCGCAGTTTCAAATCGTTTAAAAAATATTATTCAAGTGTTCTACACTATTCCTTATCTTTAACGATGGGAAGTCACCACATTTGTTTACTTAATTTGTATACTTGATGAGACAGGGCAGGATTTATCGGCTATAGCCCCGTCGCGGCGCGGGCGGGGCCTCTTTTAAAGAGAAGCCCTCAAAATATAGATTTTTTTAAAGAACGCTTACGGCGCATACTTTAATAAAGAAAATTGCGAATTATTTTTTATGATGCACATGAAAACTACGTGATATAGTAGCTCGCAAAACCTACAATTATTTGTAAATTCGTCCGAAATAGACTTATGTACTTACAAGGTTTATTGTATTACAAAATTAAATTGTAAGTGTTTAAATTTATGTTGAATGTGTGAACAGTAGTGACGAGAAAGAAGAAATTGCAAATAATTATTTTTTATTACTTATAACAGTAATGATTTTTTTGGAGATGATAAAATTTTGTATATGACATAGTAACATATTTCTTTAAGTATTTTCAGTAGCGATTGCTAAGAAAAAATCAACGTAATTCAAATGAAGCCATTTCACGTATATCCATCCATTCCTTAAATAACATATGATTCTAAATATATAGACAATTTTATATAGTCTGTAAAAAATTGATCAATTTATTTTGAAAATAATTAAGAGCCTCCACAGTTTTATCGCCAAAGGCATCCAGTTATTTAAATCTGACCCTGAGTAAGTATATATAGGATTACATTGTTTTCAAAAAATAAATATTTAATAAGTTTTATAAGAAACGTTTTTAAGGAATTTATTTTCATTTCATTTTAATTAACTATTTTTAAAAGTGAGTTTGGATGGACGCGATCGAGATTTTCTATGATCATTCCACCTTAAGAATAATGATTTTTATTTTTCACATGAGAATGAAGAGCTAAGCGTATGCCTACTATACAACAAAATTGATTATAATAATTAATGACTAATTTATCAAGGTTAGATTTAGGTTACATTAATTTGTCGTGTCTAGATTTATTATTTTGAAATTGCCATTTTAGTTACTTAATTTATTTAAAAAATAACCAATCTTATCGCAATGAATGAATTCCTCTATAATTATCATCAATAAAGTTTAATGGTTGTTCTAGAAACGTAAAGTAATGCACCATGGCATCTATTTTTAAAATAGTTTTAAGAATGATCTAAAATATCTTCGAGACCAGCGCCTACTTAACGGAATTTATTAAAAGGCAATTTCATTTCAATAAAAGCAATCTAAAAAGTAGGACAGATGATCGAGGACGCATTTCGTAAAAGTAGGCAGTACTTAATACAAAATATTACAACAAGAAAATGATTTGTTTGCGCATTTATTTTAATATATCCATATATTTATTTAAATAATAATTGAGCTTTATATTACAATGATTTTTGCTACATTAAATTTATTTAAAATTAAAATAAATTGAATCTAACAAAAAGACAAAATTATGTAAACAAACCTGAGGCGCAGAGTGGTGAAGTTGGGAGTATTGTATGTGTGAGTTTTGGCCTCCGCCACTTGCAGCATGCTGTCCGTGTATCAACGGAATATCAAACTCTTCGTCTCCGAAAGATGGCGTATGAAAAGTCTGCAACAATATTGATTAATTATAGTTTAGAAAAAGATACTCATGTTAAAATCAAAATTGTTCAAGTAAGGAAGATATATGTATAGTTAAGGGGTACGATAATGAGATAAAGCAATAATTTCGGTCAAGTGTTTTGATCATTTGAGTTAAAATTGTTATTAAATAGTATTTTGTATTCGTTATTAAGGCGAAATATTTATAAAAATATTAAATAAAAAATAAAATTGGAGCGTTCATTAACATTTAGGTTTTATATAATTTTATATCATTTTTTTTTTGATTTGGCAGATTGCAGCACCTACCGTTAAAATGGCACTGTGAGATTATTAACTATTCATTATTTCTACGATCGTGTAATTAGCTAGACGTAATGTCATGTCGTGTCTGCCATGAGTCGTATTGCTCTTTTATTGTTATTAAAGTCATTAAAATATTCGTTCTATGAAGATAAGTGCAATTGTGTTCAAAAAACAAACTATAAAAACAGCCAACCCCACAGGGCCTTAGTATTTCATCGATTTTTTTAGGCGATGTCAAAAGATGTACTCTTCTACTATCAGAACCACAGAGCTATCATGAAAATAATATTTATGAGCTTTAACACATCGAACTTGGGATGTTGGAAACTTGGAAAAAATATCTTTACTAATAAAGTAAGGTGCCAATAGATTATGAAAAAACCTAGTCACCAAGTAGTATCAAGTTAGTTGTCTAAGCTTTTCTCACCTCGCATGTTGCGGAGCTAATCTGTACTTGTTTGGTGTAATAAACAACTGTTCCGCTTAAAATAGTACTGTATATAGTGCGCTAGGAATGTTGTGATAACGTTCTTCACTATTAAATATTATTTAATACCTAATCTTCCTATTTAATTTATTACTAGTTTTACCCGCGACTTTGATGGCACCAAGTAGTATCAAGTTAGTTGTCTAAGCTTTTCTCACCTCGCATGTTGCGGAGCTAATCTGTACTTGTTTGGTGTAATAAACAACAGTTCCGCTTAAAATAGTACTGTATATAGTGCGCTAGGAATGTTGTGATAACGTTCTTCACTATTAAATATCCATACCTATTTAATTTTTTACTAGTTTTACCCGCGACTTTGATGGCACACATTTATATTTTTTATATAGATTTTTAGATAGATAAATTATATATTCTCTGTTTAAGAGTTCTCTTCTATCCATCTATTTGTTATAATATATCCCGCTAAAATGCCATTTATATCACAAACGCGAACCTCAGGGTAGTTGTCAGGAGTAACCAAGTTTTAACAGCAAAGGATGTAAGTAGTATATAAAGTACATTAATTTTATGTCGCTGGTTTGTAAGTGGGCTAATTTAGAACATAAAAATACGAGTTTTTATGTTCTAAATTAGCAGATACAAAATAAATAGTTCGTCTCGGAGATAAGAGTGATTTCTTAGGAACAGAAACTGTTATAACGAAATTACATCCAAAAAAGAGCAGACTATAAATTAAGTTCTAAGTTTATTTAGTAGTATTTTTAAAACGAACATAATTACATATGCATTTATTGATCAAATGTGCACCTGTTATTTGTTTTTATGCAAGTTTTTTTGTAAACTATTATGTCCTGCTAATATTTCAATTAATAATACATACACAAATTTTATTTAAGATTTCGTACACATTTGTTGTGGATGGTCTTACTTATAAAAAAAAAATATGTGAGACCTCTATAGGTGACGTAGACCTTTCCTGTACCTCTGTAAGCTAGAAACTCGGGACGGGAGAAACACCTATAAGAGAAAAATAGACTTCTCTCACTTATTTAGGTACTTATTATTGTTGTAGGAACATGGGACATACATTTTTAGCAAAGGCGGTATTGGCGATTTAAGAAATGGTTAATATTTCTTACAGCGCCAATGGTGACTGACCACTTATCATCAGATGACCCATTAGCCTGTTCGCCTACCTATATCATAAATATTATATATATATATATATATATATATTCCATGAAATAAATACATATAAAGATGTTTTCCTAGTATTTGTTGTTGTTGTTGGCACGTGCGTGAAGACTTATGATATAGTACCTACCACTAAGGGCGACCAGAGACGAGAGCGTGGCATCGTAACTTTTATTTTAAAAAAATTAAAGAGGATTTTAATGGCATGCTGGTTATTATGTAGAATGACAAAACTGAAATAAACTTGTAAAAATGTATTTTTTTATTAAAAAGAACTAATTGTAAAAAATCAACAGAATATTATAACACGAACACGGTCATCGAATTTGTAATGCGATTTAAAAGAACATTTCTTTCTACAAAATAGCTAGTTATATGTGAAGTATTTATGTGTAATCAGGATCCTTTGAACTTAGAAAATCATAAAAAATAACTTTAAATCCACAAAGCTGTAGGTTATACAGTTTTTTTTGTTCAATACCTTTTTTGAGTAGAGCTCCCGAGAAAAATCAGATTCTCCAAAAAGTGTGTTTCGGCCAAACTATTTGCTTCTATATTGTAATCGGTAAAAAATCGTTCCATTCCCATTCGAGGGAGCTGTGGGTGCAACGGGAGTCTCCTATACTATGACACCACTTCCATTAAAAGGCACCTGGTGTATTATTATTATAATTAAACGAATGGTTTTTTTTTATATATTATATGCTGTCTAAAATCCGAAAAAGCTACTACATATGTATCGCTAGAATTTTTTGACGTCATGACGTCTCCAGCGCTGCAGAAGATGCAGCCCCTGCATGCATACATGAGGCTTGCTGGTTCAGTCTCAGTTACTTCGGTTCCTGCTGGTGCTTCTGCTTTGTTACAGCGAATCCCACGACGCCATCGGTCTTATAAAAACACCCTACCAGGGTAGGACAGACAACCGGGGAATCGGGGTTGGCTAATTTGATTCTATTGCAGTTTTCTGTGACTTAACATTCCTCTGAGATAAGTATTTATTACATTAAGTAATTTTTTTTCTTGATTTGATATTGAAAATTAAATATGCGGGTACTTTACCTATCATATACCTATCACATACTCGTTATCAGGGTGTCGAAATATTAATGTTTACCAAAATTCAGATCAATCAAAGGCTATCTTTATTTTCAATCGATGGAGCAAGTTTTTCTTTTGATTTGTTTATTGATCACATCATTATCACAGAAAAAATGTCAAAAACTCATTAAGGATAACTGATAAAGGATGTATGTAAAATATACTAACGCATCTAATAAAGTATAAAAAAAAAAAACGAAATCGTCACCTAGCCGATGATTTGAAAGAAACATACAACAAATAAAGTCTCATTTAACTCCGTGCTATTTGATAAAATAAAACTTTAAGCATAAAAAGTATATGTATTGTTGTCACACGGCCAATAAAATATTTTTTTAGAAACTTCATAACTCTTTTAATTTTTTTAAGGAAAACAACTACTGTTCTTTTGTCGCTGTCGACATATTCGTGCTTAGCTTTTGACGTTTCAGTAGCATTCTGTGAACTGGTGATCATCTTAGTACATCCACCACATTGACACGTAATTATGGCAACGCAGTACCTACTGATCAAATTACACATTCATTATATTAAAAATCGTAAATTATTATACGAAATAATTTTTTTTATTTCATTAGAAATTATAAAATGATCCGGCTTTGACATTTCGACACTTAAATTAACCATAAAAAATAAATATATGTACGGATTTGACATTACATACAAGCCCTAAGCCCTAAATTAATCTTATTCGGTTATATCTCTTAACATTGACAAATCATCCTTAATTTAAAATAAAATATATTACTCTTGTTTTGATTGTTTATGTATGTGTTTCAATGTGATGGTGAGTTAAGTAAAACAAAATTCATGGTTTCACTATCACTAACCTGATCATTCATAGCGTACACACTTGCCTTTGTGTTCCGACAGATGGACAGGGACTCCAGGCTTTCTGGTCTCTGCAAAATAAAAAAAAAAACATTATTGAAGGATCTATTTAAAAAAAAAATAATATTAATTTGAAACGTGATAAATAATAATCTTAACAAAAAAAAAGTATAATAACAATATTTATGTAACGTAAAATCTGTAAAGTATCAATTTTTTTCATTAACTACTTAACAAGTTTGTTACCAGTGAAAAAATAATCTTTTGCTAACGAAGTTGTCCTGTAATTGAACATAATCACGATGGAAGATCAACGTCTGGTAAACGCTTAATTTATCTTGATTGTGAATTTATTATGGCGTATCTCGATGGATACTTATTTCCTGGCAATACGGGAACAAAGTAACCATGATCGACACAACAACCTCGTTAACTATCCGACATGATAGTTAAGTTCAATTTTATTACTTTATATTTTACATCTATACTTTATTAAATTTCCATCATCGATCATAATCTATAGACTTCATTTAAGATTGCTATCCAAAACTTAATAAAAACAGTTATTCAATGTAATAAGATTGTACTTGATAAGGGATTAATGCATATACATATTTGTTATGAAGCATAATTATATAAACGAAGATTTTATCTTTTTATACTTTTTTACTATCGATCCTGAGCTTAAATGAATGCTTAAGTATGTATATATTACATCAATTTCAATCAAGCACTTATTTTGAAATACATAGAATTCGTTGTATACATATTTAGACAGCATATATGTTACAAAAAGGCAATTTCTGGCTGATTGTTAATCACACGCAGTATAATTATAAGTTGCGAATTAAAATTTTAAGTGTTCTTATCAAAATGGTAATTTTAAAGGAAGGTTTGCTTCGAATATTAGAGTATGCGAAATTATATTATGCAAAATGTTGCATAAACTTATTCAACTTCAACTAATAGATCTATTTAAAAAGTCATTATTTTTAACATACCAAGACAAAAAGAAGATTTTTTTAGAAATGCCACAAACGTTTCACAAAATGTAATATATTATTACGAAAGTTAATTCTATATTGATATGTGTATATATATATATCAACGAGTAATTTTACAAGAAATTCCAACAAAATCAAAGAAGAAATACAATTAATTAAAGTTCAGAAATATAGTCGTTTTCAGATAAAACCAAAACTTATAATATTATGTAAATACAGCCATTTAATTTGAATAAATATGCAATTGTGACCAACGTAGACATAGTGCTTTAATTTCGTCTTAATTCGTGTGCATGAAGAAAAAATGTTATGTAAGATGATAAAAAAAATTTGTGAAAAGAATTCAGATGACTATTTTTGTTACATTGTTTTGTTGTGAATTGTATTTGTTAATTGAATAAATGAAAACAATTTTTGTTTCATTAAATCTAAGCTTATTAAATAGGGCAAGAGGATTAAATACCGACATTGGTGTCAAATTCCGGCAAGCACCATAAAGTTTTTCGAGTGTTAAATTGTCTTAACAAAATAACATTGAAAAAAAAATCGTGTTCAATATAAACAATACTAGTAAAATTATTATAGATAACGTGACCCGCCCTGCACAGGTGCAATTTAATATATGGTATGTAATATTAAAATTATGTAATAAGATAATAGAAAATATAAGGATTACTGCTATTACCTAGGTTTTATAATGTTTTTTATTCTTTAGTGCATCATAAATGAGAAAATTGAGTAATAATTTTATTATGAAACAGATCAAAATATGTTCACGGCTTATAGATTCAAATATATAAAACCAGTTGAACCCCTCTAAACCCGTTTTACCCCCCTTACGGGTAGAAATTCGTAATATCTAAGTAGTACTTAACGGATGTCTAAACCCTATAAGAAACCTACCTGCCAAATTTCGAGTTTGTAGGTGTTATAGTTTCTGAGATTTCGTGATTAATCAGTGAGTGGTATATATTATATAAATATATATATATACATATAACGGAAAATCGAAAATATAATAAATTCTTGGAACTTGTTTTAAGGGAAATAATCTTTTTTTAATTATTTCGAAATTATAATGAAATATGCAATAGGAAAATATCATAATAGTTTATAATTTATTAATAACTTGACGTACATTTTTATGTACTAATAAATTTCGAATCAACTAATACACAGATTGGTACTTGAGTGTGCAACTTCAGGCAATTTGATATTGCAATCTTAAGAAATGCTAACTGGAACGAAAATTAATTCCGCAATCAGTAAAATATTGTTATAACTGAAATTAAATTTAAATCCATAGAAAATCTTGAAGGATTTATTTCTAATTAAATATTTTAAGATTTCATCTAATTTTTACTTTATGTATTCTTAAAAAAAACATACCCTAAATTAAAAATTTATGATTACATTATCCGATATAGCAGAGACCTTCTATTAAGTATAAAGTCTATTTATTTTATTAAAACTGAATAATATTTAAGAGTTTCCAAGAGGTTCTTTTTGAAAAAAAAATCTAAATGTAATATATTTGTATAGTATAGTATAGGAGGCTCTGTTTATTCTGTTGTACAAGACTTGTTTTTTTTTATTGGGTTGTAGCAAAAGCCATTTAAGTCCCTCTTCTGGACACCTCTTCTCTTATTGTTAGTTCTCTTTTTTTTAAATACTAGGATCAAAATGTAGCAATTTGTTTGGCAGTTTTGAAGTGACATTTATTAGAGTATATAATTGTTTCACTATTAAGTTATTTCTTACACAGTACCTATAATAAATCCGTAGGATGTCTGAATGATTTAAAGTGTAGCTTTAAAGTAAGTATTATAAACCTTTAATTAATTTCGCTGAGCTTCGATGAACTTGTCTTTCAAGCGTTACCCCATGAGGTATACAGTAAACCCTATTCTAAACATAACAGCTTGTTTAATCTATGATATTCATAGTGAATATCATAGATTAAACAATTTGGATTTGCGAAAAACTTGCGCTTTGAACGTCGACGAAACTGTTAAAACTTAAAACTCAAATTTTGGAATTAAAATTAAAGTAAAGGATATACGTAGTTAAGTGTAATAGTATAATCAAAAACTTTTAGTAGTGCACAGTATAGCTAAGTTAGCAAATTGCATGAAATACGTAAATCTAAGGTTTATCTTTTTTCCTACTTTGATTGGAATAGATTGTATGTAATGATGGTTTGGATCCAGGTTAATTTTGCAATCCACGAAAAAATTAATTAATGTTTGCCATCAGTACAGTTGAGAAGTGCTATGATAATTGTTGGACAATATTTTGTTGAAAGGCTCTTTTATCGTCGGACCTGAAAATAAATACTGGCTATGCAGTTAAAATTATTTTTACTTTTCAGTTTAGTAAAATTGATCTTTTAAGGATTTTCCGGAGAACTTCAAGAACTTCAGGTTCAATAGTTTACATAATATATCTAGTAATGTTCGTTGAACCGTATTCTTGAATCCGCCGTTAGTTCTCAATTAATTTGCAGACTTCAAGTTTTATCTATAATGTTCATTGAACATATTTAAATAATTTTTGATTAAAAAATCTTATATATATTATAATCTTACAAGCTTTTTCAAAATCTTGATAAAAATTAGGAGCAAAAAATAGTAATCAAACTTAGGAACCATTTAAAGATAACAGGAGAATTGTTTTTCGAAAGATTTTCGAAAACTTATACCATAAATATGTTAATAAATTACAATAATTACACCTAGAAGAGCTCTACTGTAAATTACTTATGAGGCACGAATAGCATCTTATATAAACATAATATCATCTAGCATCTTATTATTATTATTTTTTAAATTTACTTTATTATATATTTTTTTAGTACAAAAGATATCCTAATGTTATATCTATATACTATAGCATTATTTATTTTGGATTGCGTAATCTAGGTGTAGAGTAAGAAGATAAATGGATAAAAATGAATGAGCGTCAATGTTCCAAAAATTTATCAATATTGTAGTGCCTTGAGTTGTCGTTCTCATTCCATGACCGGTTTCTGTAGCACACCGGCTGCTACAGTCCCAATAGGCTTTTATACGTTGCACACTATCAACATTAAGTGAAAGGACATGCCGATAATTGCTCTCTGTGTTATTCGATTTTGTAATATGTCGAACTCGAATAAATCATTTATTAATTCATTTAAGGCTTACCTAGCTCTAAGAACAGTTGAAAAAATATTACGAAACTTTTCAACGGTGAGACTGTTTCTCTCGCAATACAACATGACGCTCCCTTTAATAAAAGCTAAAATATTACAAGAAAAGAATTCCAATAAATCTTAATAGTCAATTATAATGTGCCGTCCATAACGATAGTATGTTTCTAATATGTTTTTAGAGCGTGGAAAGTAGAAAGTTTTAAAAAGTGGGTAACTTTAATAAACATACCTACCTCGAAAGGTATCTATTTGCCTAAATAATTTACAAAATTATTTTTAATTTTTATATTTTTCTATACAGTTTTCGATTCTTCAATATTAAAAATACTTTATTAGTTGCAAACCGAATGGTTCCTATAGTACCTATGGTCAGATAATAGTATTATCTGATAATAGTATATTAATAATACTTCTATTTTACGGTCTATTCATTACAATTTTAATAAATGTTAATAAGTAATTTAATAGTCATAAAATATCGTATATTCAAACGTACTGAAATAATAAAATCCATTATATATACATAGCATTTGAATATTGTAAGAGAACGTGAATTCATTATTAATGTCGGTTGTGTAGTAGAGAATTCTTTAGGAGGACATAATTGCCGGTCGGTGACCCCGTTTAGTTCCTCCCACTAAAATAGCGTTAAATCAATTGATGTTATTACAATTGGAACGCATCTTTCATCGTAACCATATATGTCTTTACATTTCATAGGGGACTGTCGAATGAACCCTAGATAATTGTAAAGCAGGTGCCTTTTGTTATATTAAAAAATGATTGGATGGATGTTGTCATGGAAAAATACATGTACAATCTACCTAATAAATGTGAGTGACTAAATTACAATATTGTAATTATATATATACTACACGTTACTGCCGGTTACAAGAAGTTTTAAATATTATATTTCTTTCTTTCTTAATTTACTTATATTTTATTAAAATCGAATTAATTATACTAGAATAAAAGTGCATACGATATATATAGTGTTTCTAAAATTAAAATAATGTACCAGTTATTAAACACAATATTATTGTACTTATAAATAAGATAATGCTTATATTTTTAAATTTATCAAATATTTTTAGGGCCGTGCATCTATTACTTTTTGTTCTTGTTGGTGCCGAACCATCGCACTCCGAACTATAAATATCATATTGAAAACTTAATTATTATGTTAAAAGTTCGACGTGTTATTATGGTATATAAAAATAATTCGTTATTAAGAATATTTTCTAAAATTGATTAGCTATACAAATGTTAACCGTTTAGCCAAACCGATAGCTATTAGTACCTATAGTTGCCATAATATATTTGCAAGCGGTAATCAAACCTCTATTCTTAGAAATAAAATTAGACAATTTCTTCAGATAACTTAATTTTTTATATAGAAACATTGCTCATTTCAATTAAGTTCTAATGATTTTTTTAAGCATTTGTTATCTTAATATCAATGGTTATATCTGTCTTACGTCCCACTTTGTCAGTAGATAGTGGATATCAACGTTTGTTTGTACTTCACGATGTGTTATTGTGCCGTATGTTAAATTAATTGGCTATTTAAAATTAAGATCTAACTCTTTCACTAACAACGAATGTATGTAGATGAATTATTTCAACCGTAGCATAACATTTCTGATTAACATAATAATCATGAAGTCATAAATCTTTTTATTATATCTAAATAATACTTAATTTTATTACTCATGATAATAATTTATTCTTTGAAAATTAAAATGTATATTTAAAATACATGTATTCTCTTTATACATTAATGAAGCTACGCTTTTGAACTTTAATAATAAAGTGTAATTAAATGGTTTTATCTGAAACAAATTTTGTAAATAATGTTTACCACTTTTAAAAAATGATCAAAACAAATACTTAAAAGAAAGTTAAGTACCCACCATCCAGCTTATTAAAGTTGTTACATATCCTATCTGCACTAGATCTAATAAATTCCTGGCTTAATTAAATACGTTCCGGTTCCATGTAATATCTAATTAATCTATTGAGGAAGTAAAATTATAACAATTACAGTTTTAATTGAAAGATCACTAAAGTTGGTTCACAATGTTCAATAGATTTAAGTTTACGTCCGCAACACACAAACGGACACAAACAATTTTTTTAAAGTAAAATCTCACTTTTTCTTAAAGATTTATATCGAGTTTTATCGGAAACGATTAGTTGAAACTCGATGTAAAGGCACGCTAGACACACGTGCGGACCGCGCGGGAAGACTGCGTGGCGGTCGCGGCGCGCGCTGCGGTGGGGCGCCGCGGATGTTAGTACTCGTGGCGGCCGAGCCACGCCGAGGGCGCTTTTGTAGCCTCGGCCTTCGACTGAACCAACGTTAAAAGCCTTTAAAAAGTCACTAGTTAGTTGAAATTTAAATCTTGTTGAAAGGATATTTATTCCTTGTGCTTTTTAAGACTTACACGATTTAGATACATATAATAAAGCAATATAATCGTATATTATTTTAGAATGCGTGCTTAGTGTATTTTACAAAGTAACTAAAAGCTTTTAGAAAAAACACTTATTCAGCCTCATATTACCTCCGAGAACTCCTTTAGGATTCAGGCATGTGCTTATTCTGGGCTTTAAGTGAACCTCCAATGATAATTAATAAATTGGAACCATTAGTTTCCTCGTCATGCATTGACAGAAAAAATATGTATATTGTCCTGCCATGTATTGCCCACTGTTGAAACTAATACATACAATTGTTCGACAAACACGAACTTGTTATAGTCTTATTAATGCACTTGGTATGTTGTCTTAATTATAAGATTAGACTTAGTTTATTAGTAGACCTTAATTGTACCTGTAGTGTATTATGGTATTGTACAAAATTGTTATAAGTATATTCTTTTGACAATTAGGTAACAGCAATAGTCTCGTAGAGACCGCTGGGTATGTAGTCGGCAACGCAATCTTACGGCACGCACCTCTGACTTTTCGAAGTTTAAGTCAAACTTGTACTTCCTTCAAACCGAACTGGGCCACAGTGGTGGTTTATGTCCTATTTTTTGTCATACAGAGAAGAGGCCCAAGAGTGAGACAGCTTGTAAAAAGGGCTAATTTTTTTTGTTATTATTATTATGTATAGTGATCGTTCCTTGGTCGAAATTCGGCCCTAATTCATTGCTAACATTAAACTATTTTAAAAACTATTTTATCCCCGCGAAAGGTTTATTCAAAAAGAAGTAGTAAAGAAATAGTACGTTAAGGTTAACAGGACCAAAGTAGCCCATACTATTTTGGGGTTCAAGCCAAATTTCATCAAAATCCGACACGTGGATTAGTCGAGAAAGTGAATAGACGGATTTACAGATTTACATTTGCGTTTATAATATTAGTATGAATTATCTACATTTTGTAGGAAAAAATAAGATTAACAAAATCAATGTATTGCAGAAAGCATTGATAGGAAAGGCTTATTAATTTACAATTGAACCAAAGACTAATAATTTTTTAGTAGACTGATGTCTTTCATCATCGATTCGACAATGAAAGGAATAAGACAGCATTTTTTATTAATAACTGCCTAAACAACATTCGTATGTATGTAGATCCGTAAATATTTTTCGAATTCAACTCCTTTATTTTGCTTAATATAAGTATTTTTTTAAGTAATTGAAATTAATCAAGGTACTTATCACTACAAAACATAGGTATTATATTGATATTAATCATCTTAATGGATATTTTTTACCCTGCACTATGCTCGTATAACTTTCCGAGATAAGTAAAAAGTACATAAATCCATTTTCAAAGTATTTTCGCACATAATTAATTCGCACGGCTTGGTAATTTATTAATGACGCGGATTTTAATCAAAGGTCGCCGTTTCCAATCCTGTTTCCAACGAGTTTTTCATGTCCTTACAATTGCGTTGACAAATCAGCTCGTGTTCTCTGACGAATGAAACAGTGTTAGAAAATCTGGATGTGTGGGAAAAAAATTAAATAATAAATAAAATAAAATATTTCATTAGAAGTAAGTAGATATGTATCCGTCATAACCTTTTCTTTGCTACAAAAGTATGAAATTTATAAACTAACTATAATCTATTCTTACCGATTGATAACCCTTCATACCAGAATTTTAAATAATGACTTAGGTACTTAATTATAAATATTTATATATATAATATATATATATATATAAATATATATATTTATCGAAGTAGCTATATGTTCTGTGGTTTTACTGGCGTCAAATTAGCATTGTACATATAATATGAATGTTTGATACATTTTGTTTTATTGGGTGACGTTTATGGTTACTGCTGCTTTGGGTCGCAGCGTAAAGTTCTATTGCTTAAAGCCTACCTCAATAAAGGGACTATTGCAGAAATAATTATTTTCAATCGGAGTGATAAAACAAGACACTCTAGCTCTATAGTATCAATTTATTTTAGTTGTCACGGTTACGTAATTAAAATTGTAAATATAAAATACTTATTTACACGGATTTCCGTGAGTGATATTTTTTATATATTAATGAGATATTCATTTAGTGTAACGTACATCTGTGTTGTACATCAATTACGTAATTACTGTGTGATATTTTTTTATTAAAAATGCAGCAACCTTTTAATAATACTAGGAACGTATGTCACGTTTAAAATTAACACAGATATAGGATATATTATTATATTGACTTTTGTAAAGCAATTTCTTCAAACATTATTATCTGTACTAATTATTTTAAAGCTAAATAAACGGCTTGTGGCTAATCTGACCCAAGATTGATTACTCGTATAAATATTTTAGTCTCATAAGTAACATTCATGTCTAACGAATTGTAATTAAGATATACTAAAATAATATAACGTACATTAAAGCTAATAATTTTTATTAATTATTAAATCATTTTTCTTTGAATTAAAATAATATTCGAATCTTATTTTGTCCTTACAACATTTGTTCTATGAAATCAATTTCAATTATGAACATAAACATAACTTTCTTGCCGGTTTTTTTTTTGGTAGAGTCTACATTAGTAGTTCGTTGTAGACTTACAATTAAACTGACGATTCTAAAGTAAGGCTACTTGTGTACAATTAATTTGATTTTAGGTATTAAATCTAATTAGGATAAATTGATATAAATCATAAAAAGCTGTATATTCTAATATTTATTTTTTATTTTATTTTAATGCTTACCTTGTACATATTGTAGATTTTATACGATCTATCATGATCGTCCGAGGTGACCTGAGTAGGTTCCATGGTGATACATCAACTAAGTGGAACACTGATTTCAAAGTCTTTTTGTCCATTTACCAAATTTGCATGAAATAATTGATTAAAACTGTAAGCAACTTTAAGAAATTAAAAAATAAAGTTTTATTCTTGTCCTTTTATTTTAATAAAAATATTTATTTAGATTTTTTCACGCAGTAGTTAATTAATGAAATATGACAAATTATTTATTTTTTTAAAACGTTTATATTTTGTTTTTTTTTAAAGTCAACATAAGGCGGGAAGTCGTCATCAATCGTATAGTAATTACGGTATTTATCAATGGAGTTAGTATAGTCGAGGTGTCGTCACCGTCAGTGGGCGAACAGCGAACGACGAGCAGTAAGCGAGCACGTGGCCGGCACGGGGCACGCGGGCCTAGCGCAGCGGGACACACTTGCGAATCCGCGAGGGAGCACCCGCCGGAAACCGAGGTGTACCGGGGCTCCTCGAGTACAGAGAAGTGGCGGCCCGCGGCGCGCCTGTCCCGCGCACTCCGCACCCTGCACCCCCCAATACCCGCACATGCACTCTGAAGCCTCCACACCACCGCTCACCCCGCATTCTATGCTCGCCTTAATCGCAAATTAAGGTTCCCGTAATGTTTTCTGTCGTGCTTAGAGCTTAATTTGATGTTTTTCATTATTTTAGATATTGTAGTAGGATCCGAATTAACAAAAGATGACGTTTGAATCTGGAATATTATTTACATTACGTACAACTGTTATTCGAACTTTAAGCTATAGTTGGGGTAAAAGATTTTATCTCAAATATAAGCTCTATTGGATATTTTTATCTTTATGCGAATAAAATGCGTTTTTAGATGTACGTAACAGACTGATATTCAAAAAAATAAATACAGTTAGGATTTAACATTAAAGAAAGTCTTTAACATTCAATACTTGTCCTCTTTTAGTAGAGGTTAAATAAGCCAGACAACAAGGAAAATATAGCCAGAAGGATGTATAATTATTATTCCTGTATGTCGGGATTCATCAATTGACCCTTCCAGGCACAAATATTTTGAAATTAGTTAGAAAGTAATTAATTGATTTAATTCCTATAGAGACATTTCACTCTGGCAGATATTTCTTTTCAATCATTTTTTTAAATGTAATATTTATACTACGTTTCTAGAATGCAATTAGAGTTTTAAGTTTAGCCAACAAGTTACATATATATACTTTGGGTATCAGCCAAAATTTTCATAGGAGTATACGAAAGTTGTCCATGTTTACGGGCCGAGTGTGAATAGAATTGTTAGGTAAAAATTTACTAGTGCAGTTGCAGTGTGATTTGATTTGAAATTTCAAGAGTATTTCGAATAAATAATAATTATGCTAAGAATTTGTAACTAATATATGTATATGTACTAAAAGTTACAAAATTCATTGTAAAATTTAACCATTTAAATATGGTTTTCGTCATTGATAGTTCAATTATTGTTTACATTGGTGAACACCCACAGGATTAAATGTATGAATTCCTGTAAATGAAAATGTTACCCGAGGAGTTGTTTCATACTTTTATTTGTAATATAAAGAGTTGGTACTTTTTATATAATTTATTTTGTTTTTAAGTTCAACGAACCCATTTCTTGTATGAATAAGTAAAATTTAAGCTTATTCTGCGTAAATTATGTGTATATTCCTAATCAATGGGTAGTAATGCCGATTCCGGATCGAAGCTTCTTTAAGCTTGCTCTTTGAACTATATAACAGTGAACACATATGAGCAGGTGCCTGATTACTTATAACCTCTTTTCAAGTGGTTAATTATAACCGTAAGTGAATCGATAGACGTAACTACCGTGACTGTTCTCTTCTTTCAGAGGATTTAATTATGTTTGTATTAACTTCAAATCTCTTAGTTGAATGAAATCGAAGTTTGGTCGCAGTGAAAAGAAATTGATCGTCGTTTGCGAGTCGTTAGAGTGTGATGAACAATTCTTGCGGTGCACAGGTTGTTTTGAGTGGGTCGGTCTATTTGTGGTGACAGGAGAAGCGTGGGTGCCGCGTGTACCGAGCTGGAGTGGCAATGACCTTGACACTAAGCGAGTGGCCTTGGGTAGCACGTGGCGGCTGACACCCGCTGTCTGTTGTCGGAACGCCGCCGCCGCCTTTCCCAGGGGAGCCTATTGTGGACACGCCCCAAAAATTGCAATCGACTTACATTTTGGTGGATTCGATGGTATTTTTTAAATATTATACTTAAAGTAATATTCACTTATTATTACATTTAAAGTTTAAATTTATTTAATATATTAATAATATCGAATAAATATTTATGATTTTTCCTAAATCTTCTATTGAGTTTAGAAAATAGCATTGGTTTCAATATAGTAAGGGATTAATTTTTATTTCGGTGACCAATGTTATGCCAGAGAACCATTGACTAATAATGAATTTGGTTGAAAGAACTAATGATATACATTAAATATAATTGTAACAAATAAAATATGTAATAATGAAAAAGTCGCAATAATGACAACTCGAGTTATCAATTGAATTATGGTATAAAATGAAAATGAAAATTAGATTTGGTACGGTCGGTAGTAGGTAGTAGTACGGTACGTCCCTTTTTATTACAATATAAAATAGTACAACGTTATTAGAAGTATGTTGGCTGTGGAATAAATATTTGCAAGGTATATCCACCGTATGATATTGTGTGAATGGGTGCGATTCAGAGCGTCGGCGACGTGCGGCAGCGTGTCGAGTGCGGTCGCCGCGGGGCGGCGAGCAGTAGCCCCCGCCCGATACGTTTACGAGCCGACACTAACTTTAAGTGACCCCGCCTGCACTCGTGCGCCACTACCGTGTTTATATTCCATCTCAATGAAAACAAATCCCACGTCATTTGTATACCTCTTACAGTTACGGACTCCTGACTAGCAAGATTATCCGTCACTACAAGATCATTTATCAAAAACAAATTCATAATTAGGTAAATGTGCGAAATCAGCTCAATGATATGGACTATAAAACGACACTAGTAAACACAAATAAATAGTCATACAGGTCCTTGATCATTTGTTATTCAAAGAATCCAAAAGCTACTGCTACAATCATTGCCGTATTGGGATTTTCCCAGTGTAGTATGCAATCAGAGAGTTCATTCAGCAATATAAAGCCAAACGAGCTTATCAGCTGTCAAAGAATGCGTGTGGCGTAGGCCGTCAGCAACATGCTGTGAGTGTGGCGCGGCACGCCGTAGACAGGCGTGGACTCGCAATGAATGAACGCGCCAACTCGCTTTTTATCGCCACTTTGGCGAATGCGGGGATTTGTTCGCGAACACCTGTAATTTGTCTTTATAGATGTCAATCACTTAAACAAATCGTTAGCTACAATTCGAGTTTTCCAGAACATGAAAGGCATGAATGTTTAACAAATATCTAAGCTTTTGTTTTTAATGCCTGATGAAGGTGCTTTATTGTGCTGAGAAATTTAAACTAGATTAACATAAGTACGTAAGTGCATTTTGATTTTTTATCTCCTTAATGATATAAAATACATCGTTGACTGTCGTCATAATTACTCTATCGATGTTCGTTTTATGGTTTCATGACGATTTTGTTTTTTTTACTTATAACTAATTTGAATATTTAAGCACTAAAGTCTGTTATTTTCATTTTCTTTCCCTTTTTTCATTATTCCATGTATCTAAAGTCAATTCAGTGTCGCTCATAATACTGAAAAGAAACGATATTTTGAAATACTTTTACAACTGATCATGCTTTAAGGGTACTTTTATTGTTTTTGGTGTTATTTATTTATTTCAATACTTTATTGACCTCTACAAAGTTAATGGGACAGAAGGTTTGATATCGCGTAACAATATATGGGGTTTTGAGTGCTGATGCTATTAGAGACGCTTTTAATAAAAATACATTTTGAATTTTTTTAAAAAGGATTGCACATACATTTGTGAAATACTTTTCTAACAACGCACATGAACAAATATTCGAATGTACATTGAATTAGGTCATAGGGGCTTTGGTTAAGATTGAAGAAAGAAATTTTAGTTCGCAAATAAATACACCAACAAACGATTTCCTATAATGGATGGATTTCATTAATTAAAATTTCGTAGAATATTTAAAAATAATATTAATGGTAAATCATTGCTTGTGTATGTGTTTATCGTGGTTGCGAGGGCTTTTATGAGCACGAACATAGTGCAACATGAGCTATCACAATATACTTCAAAACCTGATAGAGTTTTCAAGGTTAAATACCTTGAAAACTTTATCAACAAAGTGTAACAAGCAAGTTAATTAAAGCGAGAGAGCCTGACTTATTGACCATCATTAGAAATCGTACAGCTTCCACTTCGCAAAATGAAGATGAACATAACACTTATGTTAAACTGACTTACTCACTCTTTAAACCGTACATAACCATAGTTATTATTGCTTGGCACATATTCTACCATAGGTATGTACTACCGTATCACCCTAGTCGGCTCGCTCCAAGCCATACCACCAAGTAAAAATAGTATAATATTATACCAGTCGTTAACTAACATTGTATTATATATATTTTTAATAGATTTCAGATTCATTAATTACATAAAAATAACACTACGATAGATATCAATTACCATAAGCGTTGGGCTTCAAATTTCGGGTCTTTTCCGACTGAATTTATACTTAATTATAGAAGTAAATATATAAAACAATTATTACGTTACCTTTATAATATAAACTATATACTTTAGAATAATGTACAAGTGGAATGACGGCAAGTACGCTTAGTAGTTATGGAAGAATGATGTTGCAAATACTGAATAATATAATGGTTCCCATCCCGATCCTTATAAACTATCGTCAATCCGTCGGGATTCTTACTTCCACCATTTGTAGATGACTCACTAAGAGGAGAATAATTCAATAAAGGCAAGAGCCATTAGATTGTGTTATTTTGCGAAAGGTATAGCCGATAAAGCATATTCTGGTATAAGAAAAATCGGTTCTTCTCAACTCTGAAGTGTGTCTTTCCGAACCAGTGTTAGAATTTTGATAATCAATAAGACTTGAAAAAGTTCTAGATCTTAAAAAAAATTGTTACAGGAACACTTCTTACACTATCTTTTGAATCAATTATTACACTAATTGGTGGTTAAGAAGATTAAAATGTTAATATATCAAATGAAGCCTAAAGTTCTCCTGACTAATACTGTTGTATTAGAGATGTACATACGTGTGCTGATACACAGAAGCATTATGTATTTCCTCACTCTCATAAACCGATGGAACGGCAATCCAACACGATTAGAGAGAGTATTATTTGGTTATTATAGCAGTGTAAGAAATTAACGTTTCCATAAATATAACTTACCATTTTTTTTACTACGTATATGTACAAAATATTCAGTTGTATTATTTTGTGATAATGCAGAAAATTGATGCCGGAACCTTGCCAAGTATCTTCCGACTTTCATCATGCAAAAGCTACCTTGTGTCTAATTACTTCTATGTGAAATAATAATTATAACGAGACTTTACCGTTTTATTCATATAGGTATTTCAGTAATTTCTGAACTAAAACTTTTATGTCTGGGTCAAATGAAATCCCTACTTTACGCCGTCTCGCCTGTGTCATCCGCGGAAGACCACAAAATAAGCGCATCAAATATGATGCGGAATAATTCGAAAAAATCGGTAGTTAAGTTCTAAATTTTATTTTAAATTAGTATTTTAGTTTTATTTACATTGGGTATTGTTTTTAATTAGTTTTGTGTGAATTTTAAAGGGCGAAATTTAGTCCGAATTCGTTCATGTTCGAATACGAATTTCTGCCAACGTCCTTTGTGGTCATTTTATTTCGGTTGTTTTGAAATAAGTTCCTAGTTGTTCTAAAATAATCTGCAGGACATGTTTCATAACGATTTTTTTGTTTTTAAGGCTTTTTTGTGGAAAAAAAAATCAAAAAAACATTGAAATAATATCTTTTTCCGTCTCGTATTTTTTTAATTTAGACCGATAATTATTGTTTTAATATTGACGAATAACCAGTGTTTATTCGTTTTTATAAATCAGAAGAAAAAAATAGATTTTAATTGATACATTTTTTTAAATAAATTTTTGAAGTTGCATTTTTGACTTATTTTGAAAAAAATTAAAAAACGTTATAGCTCAAGAATGGTTCACTTTTGTATGATGCATATGGGGGTTAAAATTATCGCAAATAATCACCCCTATCACCTCCTAACGGGAATACGTCGAATTACCAATAACCCTGTAAATCTCTAACATTTCATTTTTCTTGTATTATTATTGAGTATTTCATTATAGCAGCTATAATAGAAGTTTTACTATCTTCTAACAATTCTGTAATTTGAAGATACCTTTAGATATTTTCTTTATAAGCAAATTTAATACACTGACAGGCCCATAAACTGCATCTATATTCGGGATTAATTTTGAATTAATATTGTTGATAAGTTTGCAACCATTTTAGATTAAACTAAATAAAAAAGTCGAGACTGTCCATTAATCATAAAAATAAAAATAAATAGAAC